>NC_057864.1:39997359-40297359 GCF_019393635.1 Dromiciops gliroides
AGACACACCTAACCAGTCTCCCCCACTCCTCAGGGAGATGGGATTGGGTGTAGCTGCTGCCTTTGTGGCAAGGGGAGCAGAGAGATGCCCCTCACCCAACTTCCCCCAGCCCCAACCGGTGGGGGAAATAGGGGAACTTTCCACAGTCAGATGATCACCTCATCAGACCACCATCAGACCTCTATAAAAGTATCCACCTGTCTCCTGCTCAAGGAGATAGGTATCTCAGAGTCAAGCCTCTGTGCTATGCCTTCTTCCCATGAGAAGAAATCCAAGGATTTCTCTCTTGGTTTCCTTTCCCCAGCCCCTAAACAAACACTTATCTTATTCTCTTGGATTTGTGTGCAAGAGGGTGTAGTTCTTTATAGAGGAATTCCTAAGGACCCCAACCCCTACCCCTGTCACAAACCCCCACCCTATTTCCCCATAACATTAAGTAAGCCAAAAACAAAAACAAAAACAAAAACGAAAGGACAGAAGCAAAAAGGAAATAAAGTGTAGGAAGGAGAAAGGGAGGGAAAGAGAAGAAAGGGTAAAAATAAGAGAGAAAGAGAAAGACACAAAGAGAAGAACAAGAAAGAAAAAAGAAGGAAGGGAAGAAGGAAGAAGAGAGAAATGAAAAGTGAAAGAAAAAAGAAGAAAAGATGAAAAGGAGGAAGGAAGGAAAGAATAAAGAAAGACAGGACAAAAGACATGAAGGAAGAGAAAGACAAAGAAAGAAAAAAGAATGGAAGAAAGAAAAAAAGAAGAATGAAAGAAAGAAAAGAGGAAAGGAATGGGGGAGAAAGGAAGGAGGAAGGGAAGAGATTTAGGAAGGAAAGAAGGAAGAAAGAAAGAGGAAGGAAGGAAGGAAGGAAGGGAGAGAAAGACAAAGAAAGAAAGAAAGAAAGAAAGAAAGAAAGAAAGAAAGAAAGAAAGAAGAAGAAAGAAAGAAAGAAAGAAAGAAAGAAAGAAAGAAAGAAAGAAAGAAAGAAAGAAAGAAAGAAAGAAAGAAGAAGGAAGGAAGGAAGGAAGGAAGGAAGGAAGGAAGGAAGGAAGGAAGGAAGGAAGGAAGGAAGGAAGGAAAGAAAGAAGAAAGAAAGAAAGAAAGAAAGAAAGAAAGAAAGAAAGAAAGAAAGAAAGAAAGAGAAAGAAAGAAAGAAAGGAAGGAAGGAAGGAAGGAAGGAAAGAAGGAAGGAAGGAAGGAAGAAAGAGAAAGCAAGAGAAAGCAAGAAAGCAAGAAAGCAAGAAAGCAAGAAAGCAAGAAAGCAAGAAAGCAAGAAAGCAAGAAAGCAAGAAAGCAAGAAAGCAAGAAAGAAAGAAAGAAAGAAAGAAAGAAAGAAAGAAAGAAAGAAAGAAAGAAAGAAAGAAAGAAAGAAAGAAAGAATGTGGTAGTTCCTTTTTGGGAAAGAAATGAATAAGGGAAAAACTAAGGGCATGTGGAGAACAGTCAATATCCAGCAACAGCAGCAAAACAGTTTCAATTTTCTGGATTATTAATTCAAATTCACACGCACATGCCAGTTAAAATTAAAGGCCTCCTTTTTACGGCTCCAGTTTAAATTAAAGATTATATTCTGCTCCACAAGCCCGAATTAAATAGCTTATTTTGCACGCCGAGCTCTCATTTTAGAGCTAATAAAGAAAAGACATAGCATGTACGTGCAAGCTGGAGACAGGAAGGGTCTAAATGACTACACCTGTTTCACTTGGGAGCGACTTTATTAGTGTTCGAGAACTTGGCTTTGCACTTGGCGCGGGGAGGCTGCTTCTTGAACAAGCCCTCCTTTGTTTTGACAGAAAAGCCGGGGTAAATGAGTGACGTTCGAGCTAGGTGTGAAATGTGAAGGGACGAAATTAACTGGTAAGGTAATTACTGTTCTAATTCTGCATAAACAAGCGTTTTGAAAATCATTAATAGTTCAGGGAAATAATGTTAGTGATTAAATAAGGGGGCTTGCATCAGTGAGCACAACTAAGCTGTTTTAATTACATTGGAAGGCAAGGGAAGGCAGCTAATTAAAATTAGCACAAGCCTCCTGAATGACCAGCCACTACTGCATTGTTGCTCTAACCTGCATAATTGTGTGTTTATTAATATGTCTTCATTTTTCCCCCTCTCCACAATTTAATGAAATTATTTGAAATAACTAATAACCTTTAGGGGTAAATGTGACCGAATCCAGTTATCAAAGTGAGACCTGGAGCCTTCACCAGCTTACTCATCTTTTCCCTGTCTACACTCCCATTAACATAAATGGGGGTTCACTGGTCACCCCCCCCCCCACATTCTTCTATTTTATGCAATCCAAGCACTATAGCTAACAGTGAAAGACTTCCCATTATGGGATCAAGATCTGGCCCCCTTTCTATCTCAACAGGGGAAAAAGGAATCTCCTCCTTGAGCAGAATTATCTCACATTTTAGCTATGTGCACGGAATGAATCTGCCAAATGAGGTGATTATCTATTTAATTCTCTCCTTCCCGCCTTTTCTAGTCAAAACAACCCTCACTCTTTTTTGTTATTGTTGTCATCATAGTTTTAATCATCTTGATGTTTCAGGAGAAAGTGTTTTTATCAGTTAAATCCTTTCCCCCTCTTTCTTTCTTTCTTTCTTTCTTTCTTTCTTTCTTTCTTTCTTTCTTTCTTTCTTTCTTTCTTTCTTTCTTTCTTTCTTTCTTTCTTTCTTTCTTTCTTTCTTTCTTTCTCTCTCTCTCTCTCTCTCTCTCTCTCTCTCTCTCTCTCTCTCTCTCTCTCTCTCTCTCTTTAATAAGGGGCAATGTTGGGTAATGGAAAGACCACACTGTTTGCAGTCATGGGAGTCAGCTTAAATTCCAGTTCACGTACTTATTATCTGTATGACCATGGAAAAGTCACTTAACTTCTTTAAGCCTTAGTTTCCTAATTTTTTAAATCAAGGAGTTGAACTATAAGACCTTTAAGTTCCCTTCTAGCTCAAAATATCTGCTCCCGTGCTATATCCTTCCTTCCCATTCCAATGTAAGCTCCTTGAGGACAGGGAATTTTTTCCTTTTGTTTTGGTGCCTAGCACAGTGTCTTGCATTGTGATAACTGGGTATTTTCTAGAACAAAGAATCAACAACAACAATGACGGGTGGGCAGCACAGAGGAAAGAGTGCTAGATCCGGAGTCCATAAGACCTGAATTTGAATGGTGGCCCAGTGTAGGTAGAGTCTCATAGAATAGGGTTGTCATTTAGGAATCTGGGTGGGAAAGCCAGAACATCTATATGGGCAGCCTTGTGCATGTCACTTAACTGCTGTCTGCCTCTGTTTCCTCATCTATAAAATGGGGATAATAATAGCACCTACCTCCCAGAGTGGTTGTGAGGATCAATTGAGATATGGTGTTGAAAACCTTAAAGTGCTACATTAAATGCTAGCAATTATCTTCATTGGGCTTCTAGGTGGTGCAATAGTGCATAGAGTCCTGGGATCCGAATTCAGGAAGACTCATTTTTCTGAGTTCAAATCCAGCCTCAGATACATAGTAGGCTGTGTGACCCTGGGAAAGTCACTTAACCCTGTTTCCTCATTGGTAAAATGAGCTGGAGAAGGAAATGGCAAACCATTCCGGTATCTTTATCAAGAAAACCCCAAATGGGGTCATGAAGAGTCAGATATAATTGAAACAATTATCTTTATTATCATTATGTGTGTATTACATCTATTTGGCTCATGATTTCTTTAGTGTGGAGAACTCCTTCCACTGTAATATGTCAGCAACTCTTCTGTAACTTAGGGTCTTGAGAGTTACTTGGGATACTAAAAGTTTAAGTTACATCAGAAGCATTTATTAAGCACTACACTAAGAGATGGGGATACAAAAGGGAAAACAAGTCCCTGCTCCCAAGGAGCCCACATTTGCTCACTTACCCACTAGCCAGTAGTGTCACAAAGGCAACCACACTGCCTCTCTTGCACACAGTAGGTGTTTAATAAATTCCTGTTGGATTGGATTCATTGCTCTGCTAAATCCCTCTCCACCCTGACCTCTAAGTCTTTATTTTACTTTGTTCCTAAGGACCCAGTCTCAGAAGGCTAAAGAATACTCTCTCTGGAAAGGCTAATGTAAATTAAATATGTTTGTGTGAACACTGGGTGGGGATTGGGGTATGATTAGGAGAGTGGGGAAGAAAGTCGTTGACTTTTCAATTGTGAAATTTCTTTTCTATTTCTGCTACACTTCTGATGAAAACTCAGGCTCACCTCCTATTGGTAGTCCTTGTGTGTATGTCCAAATATAACTTTCATAGCAGTGTTTTTATTACAAAAATCTCCATTAGGTGGCCCAGGGGAGGCGGAATAACTATTTAGTTGTCAGACACTTGAGGAGTCAGGGCATGGCGCTCCTTGCCTTGGTGAAGAAGGTAGCCACCAGCTACCATCAGCACCACATGTGTGTGCGTTGGGGGTTTGGGGGGACAAAGGCTTTCAGCAACTTAAAAACTTCTCTACAGTATTTTATTTGAGAACTTGGAGCATCCATAAAGATTACAAGCCCCTGCTGAGGGCTGTATCTGAACATGAAGCTCCTTGTCATTATAAACCAACCCAGTATAGCCAGTGGGGCCAGACAGGCTCTGAAGACAATAAAGGTAGTCCTTACTAGGAATCCCGCATTCTGCTTTCTTGCCTTAAGGAAACACATTAACAATCTACAAAGCTATTGAAACTAGGCCAATTCAAAAGAAAGCCCTTCTCTGCTGCAAAGGAGTTGGGGTAGCTCTCCTCTTCCTTTCTTCCTTTCTTCCTTTCTTCCTTTCTTCCTTTCTTCCTTTCTTCCTTTCTTCCTTTCTTCCTTTCTTCCTTTCTTCCTTTCTTCCTTTCTTCCTTTCTTCCTTTCTTTCTTCCTTCCTTCCTTCCTTCCTTCCTTCCTTCCTTCCTTCCTTCCTTCCTTCCTTCCTTCCTTCCTTCCTTCCTTCCTTCCTTCTTTCTTTCTTTCTTTCTTTCTTCCTTCCTTCCTTCCTTCCTTCCTTCCTTCCTTCCTTCCTTCCTTCCTTCCTTCCTTCCTTCCTTCTTTCTTTCTTTCTTTCTTTCTTTCTTTCTTTCTTTCTTTCTTTCTTTCTTTCTTTCTTTCTTTCTTTCTTTCTTTCTTCCTTCCTTCCTTCTCTCTCTCTCTCTCTCTCTCTCTCTCTCTCTCTCTCTCTCTCTCTCTCCCTTCCTCCCTCCCTCCCTCCCTCTCTCTCTTTCTCCCTCTCTCCCTTTCTCCCTCCCTCCCTCTCTCTTTCTTCTCTTTCTTTATGTCAAGTGGGGAGTGTTTTGCACTCTTCTTGCCTCTATTTCAGGTCATCTTCTTCTGTGGTTCATCAGATCATAGATCTAAACCTAGAAGTGCCCTCCGAATGCCCTCGTTTCACAGACGAAGAAGCTGAGGCCCAGGGAGCTTCTCTGATTAGATGGTAATGGCAATAAATGGAACGTGAATCCAGCTCCTTGGACTCTAGAACCAAAGCTCTTTCCTGGACCCTCTGACCCTCTTCTCCCCTTGCCCCTCTTTCCTCCCCTCTTCCCTCTCCCTCTCCTCACCTCATGTCTGTGTGGCCATGGCAGAATTAGATGTGACTGAAATATTCGGTCACGTTAGATTTGATGAAAATCATCTATTTACCTGCACATGTGGCTCAATAAATCCAGCTCTGACTACTCCTGGGACCAGCCTAATGAGCTGGAGAGAAATGGCCCCAGTGGATCTCTCGGAGACCCTATATTTGGCTGTGGTTGGGTTTCATTTGAACCTGCCTCCTGCCCTAGCACAGGTAATTACGAGCTGGTTGTACTAGTATAGCACTGTAATATCATGGACTATTAAAATATCTCCCTCACTGGTAAGGCTGAGGAGGCCTGAGACACTGTCATGCCCAACCTTTGTCCCCATTTCCTGTAGTGCCTTCACCCAAGGAAGCAGATAATGAAGAGATTCCTCCCCATGAACCACTCTGAAGTCTTTAGCTTCTTTGCTTAATTGAAAAGTAAGCTTTTCGGGAATCCTTAAAATTTCAGACGGGGAGAAACAGTGAGGAGGAAAAAACACTTTTAAATGAAAAGAAATGTTTGAAAGTCAGGAAATCTTCATTGAATGTCTCAACACTAACTAGGTCTTTTCTTGTAGCATGTTCCATCTTTTATCTGCAGATCAAGAGGAATTTTCACCCCTTCCCCTGTTCGTACTCCTCATTCGCCTTTATTGACTTGGCTTCCGTCTCAAATGAGTAATCTATACTTACTGATTCCATTTCTTTAGCACCCACTTCCTCCTTAACCCACCAGATGCCAGCTGAAACAAAATTCCTTTTTTCAAAACGCAGAATGCAGTCCAGCTAACCCCAGTGGATTTCTCTTAGTCCTCAGAGAAGGTGCTGACCTTACATTGGAAAGAGTTTCTTACCTGTGTGTCCCCTGCAGGCCTATTTCTTATCTCTCATTCTTATTGAGCTTTCTGCAACACTGAGGTTACTGGGCTTGGATACCATGGCCAATGGCCTTCTTAACCTGCAACTTGGGGCATTCCTCTCCCATGCCGGTCCCCTTCTCCCATTGCGTTTGGGGCCTTCTTGTTCTGAAACATCTTTCCATTCTGGTTTTCCTTCTGACTCTCTGGAGTTTAATACCCTGCCACCTGGCAGATCCCTTGCCCACAGCTTCCCCCAACTCCAAACTTTTCAACTTTCTTTTTCCCTATAAAATGCAAGCTTTTTGAGGGCAGACATTGTCTTTCCTTTTGCTTTTATTTTTATTCCCAGCTCTTAGCACCTTAGGGCACAAAGTAAGCACTTAATAAATGCTTGTCTCTAAATGCTTTAGTCTCTGAACACCACTGCCTGTGGTTGGTTTAAATTTTTCTTCTTTGTTTTCTTTCCATATAAGTTCCTGTTTGCCTTCTTTTTGTATGCAATACTCTCCAGATTTGTGATATTGATACATATATATATATATATATGCATATGTAGACATGGCTATGAATGGACATATATATGAACATATATATCTATACATGTATATTGCTAAAAATATTTTTAGAAATTGTAGCACCTTGGGGCAGCTAGGTGGTGCAGTGGATAGAGCACTGGCCCTGGAGTCAGGAGTACCTGAGTTCAAATCCGGCCTCAGACACTTAACACTTACTAGCTGTGTGACCCTGGGCAAGTCACTTAACCCCAATTGCCTCACTAAAAAAAAAAAAATTATAGCACCTTTAAACAATTCCAAAGACATCATCATATTTGATGTCCTCAACATGCCTATATATGTGTCGGACAGGTTAGGCACTAGAATCTAGCATGTACTACATGCTGAGAATACAGTGGCAAAAGCAAAATAAAAGCAAAACTCCCCGCCCTCAAGTTTACATTCCACTGAAGAAGACAAACAGGGACCTACGTGAGTATATACCAAATACATATACAAAGCATACACAAAGGACAGAGGAAGTGATTTTGCAAGGGGCATTTGTCCATAGCTGAGGGATCAGAAAAGATGTGCTGTAGAAGGTGGCAATTGAGCTAAGTCTTGGGGGAAACTAAAGCTTCTAATCTATGACCTTGGCCTCATAACCTTTAAGAATCTGAGTTAAGCATCCACAGACACATAGAGTCTGAGCCTCCTCTTCTTCCTGTCATTACCATTTAGATATTGGCCCCTCTAAGATACCATGTGGGTAAATCATATTTCATTAAATGAAATATCTTTGGCAACTCATAGCAGGGTGGATATAATTTTCATTGGTATGACAATTTTCTGAAGCCTGTATTCCCATAACTTGATGTGGTGGGGAAATGGGGAAAGAGTTTGATTTGGCCTCTCCTGTTGGGCTTTTATTTTATTTTTAATTTTCATGCCTTGTCTAATTAATGTTTTGATTTTTCGCAACAAAAAAGTGCATAAATTTCAAGGCTGCTCTCCATTTCAGCCATGTCCTTTATTTAAGAATACAGAGCCAAAGAATTATTTAAAATACAACGTGTCACAATTCAAAAGGCATAACTTTTCTTCCTATTAATAATGGTTCTCCCCCAATCATATCTTGGTGTCAATCACATTGATAGACTAGAAAAGTGAGGTCTGGCACTATTACAAATCTCAGGCATCTTTGAACCAGGTTATTAAAAAAATTAACTACTAAGCTAAAATATATATAATAAATCTAAAAGCAATCAATTGGGAATTTTTTTAAAACCCCATGTATATTTTATAGTCTTTACAAATTTCAACCTTATATTAGTGCAGACATGTGAATTGTAAATTAGGTGTTTTTATAACACATGTATTTTTAATTAATGCACAATATAATACAACAATAAATACAACCAAGAATAAAATGCTAATTTATATTTTATATTTAGGTATAATCAAGCCAGGTTAAAACAGACACTTGATGTTTCCCACATTGATTCAGCATTTATATCTCAGATGCAAAAGGATCAGATGAATAATAATTTACATATATATACATTTTAAACAGTAGAAATAGATGAAACCATATACAGGTCTGTCTGGAAGGTAGTGGAACATTAGGAAGCAGTTCAATTGTGAGAATTAAAAACTTATGAACTTGATAAGCAATTTAGGCAAGATGTTAATTGTAGCTCCAATTAGCTTATGGGATAAGTAGCTGATATTCCCTCCTAATGTGTGTATGTGTATTTGTGTATGTGTGTGTGACCATGCACCATAGTCCTTTATGAACATCTTTATAGATGATTTTCAAGAAATTGTTAAGACTTACAAAGGGGAAAAAAAAAGACTTACAAAAGGAGTGGGGAAAGGAATTAATCGTTTGGGGAAATTGCCATTGGTTGTATAGTCAAGATTTGATGGGGAAGCAGGTTGACTTGGCATGCAGAGGCAATTAACCTTTGAAGCAGGGTCAGGTAAGAGAGGAGGCTCCAGAAAGTTTAGCTAGGTAGTTCAGGATCCTCAGTTCCTCTCCTTTGCTTAGTAATCTTTCTCCAGTTCTGCCCTGTTTCAGCCTGTGACTGAACCTGCAGGTGTCTTACTTGGTTCTAACTCCTCCTCATAGGCTACTTACTAATTTTTGTCTTTTTGACCCTCATCTGATAACCTGAACCCTAATTCCTGATTATTTCCTCATAGAAGCATCCAATCTCATAGCTACAAGAGATTTTAGGTACCATTTAATACAGACTACCAGATGTAAGCTCAGTTCCACTTGGGGGAGAACTAGGTCTCTCTCTCTCTCTCTCTCTCTCTCTCTCTCTCTCTCTCTCTCTCTCTCTCTCTCTCTCGAAGAGATTTTGGGCACATGTCAATCTAAACATAAACCTAATTTGTGCCAAATTATTTTCCAGTTTTCCATAAGGTTCATATAAGAAAGTCATCCCCATCTCTACTCTTACAAGTATTTTTATTCTTAGGATTCTCAAACATTGTTTGCAATTCTTCTACTGAGGAGGTAAACGGTACAGTGAATAGTTTGATGAACTGGGAATCAAGAAGGCCTGAGTTCAAATCTAGCCTTAGACACTAGCTATGTGAACCCAAACAAATTCCTTAACCACTGTCTGCCTCTGTTTCCTTATCTATAAAATAGGGATAATAACACTTACCTCCCACAGTTGTTGTAAGGATAAAATAAGATGAAATTTGTGAGTACTTTGTAAATCTTAAAGCACTATATAAATGCTTTCTATTACTTCTAGTTTATATAGTTTATTTCACTGATACTTTTTGTTTCCTCAATGAATATTTAATTAAATAACTTCATAACTACTGATATATAACAGTTTAGATTTGAGAAATGTTACAGCCACTTTGTACTTTCCCCCTTTTATTTCCGTGGGTCTAAAGTTTTTGTTTTTCAAAATGAAGTTTATTATTCATCTAGTTTTAGAAAGTAGTCATCTATTAATCTGATTGATATATCCCCAAATAGATAAATCAGTTTAGGTAGTGTTGTCTTTTTATTATATGGTTCTGACCTAATCATGAGCAGTCAATACTATACCATTCTTTTAAATATCTTAATTTTTTTCAAAAAGTATTTTATCATTGTATTTACATAAATCTTTTGCTTACCTCTATATTTTATTTCTCTTTTAGGTATCTTGAATTGCATCTATCTAGTTATCATTTCTTTTTTAGTTTTTATTAGTATTGCATATAAATATTGATCACTTTGATGAATTAATTTTATACCCCATTTTATTTCAAAAATGTTTGAAATCAATTCTACTTTTTGCTGATTCTCTGGGATTTCTAAATATATCATAATTTAATCTACAAACAGAAAAACATTTTATCTTTTCTTTACCATTATTTTAAATTCAATCTAAAAAATACTGTCTTAACACAATGTCTATCACTTATGAAACAATTCCAAATATGGATGGTTCTCACTTTTTGTAAATGGCTGTCTCCTCACACCTCTACATATAAAATGATTTTTACATAATGTGAATTTGCCTGGCTGGAATGGAGAGGAAGAAGGAAGGGTTGACATGTGGGCAGGTGGGCTGAGCAGAGCAAAGGCCTCCTCTTGTGGCCCCAATCCAGGGGTAGGGGTTGCCTGGACTTCAGGAGGAGGGGAGATGAAAGGAGGGGGACACTGTGGGTGCTTTGGGGCCTGTGGTAGCAGTGTCTCCACTTTGTTCGACTTTCACTTGGAAGATTTTTTTTAGTTATTGTTTGTTTCTTTCTTTGTTTTTGGTGGTGGGATGATAATGCCAAGCCAAGGGTAGGAATGGACAGAGAGAGAATAGTGGATAAATGGCATGCTGGATTTGGAATCAGAAAGATGGGGCTCCATGTGCTATCTCTGACACTTATGAACTGTGTGACCCTGAGCAAGTACCTGAAATTCCCTAGCCTAGGCAATTCCCTTGGATTTGTATGCTCCATCATAGGCAGGTTGGGATTTTTGTTAGTGGGAGAAATCAACTCATGTTAATTCTTCCACATAGTCATATATTTTACTTTGTTCTGTAAAGCATAAAACAAGTAAAAGACTCCATTTCCTCAGTTGCTTAACACCCCTTAAGAACTGGCTCTGGTCCGCTGAGCTGTCCAATTGTGTTCCATGCCTAAGGTGAATGATACCTTGTAATGAGACTTTTACTTCTAAGGATATCTGGCACATAGTAGGTACTTATCGAGTTGAATCAGTGCCTTGAATTAGCTTCATTCCTAAATGTTGATAGAGTTTTTATTGATGGGCAAGATGACAAAAGCAGATACTTTTCAAATCTCAGGAGTACTTTGGTGGAAAGCTGCAGGTATATCTTTAGTTGTATTTGGAGTATAGTTTGGCAGGATCCCAGAGATAAGGTTTGCCTTTTTTCCCCCCCAGGATTCAAGAAGAAAGGACTTGGGAAATGCATTCTCTGCTGGACTGGTAGGCGATGCAAGAGAGACCAGGTAGTTTTTTAATGTGTCTCTTTTCTACGCAAACCCTGATGTTAAAGGATACTGACTTGTGACAAACAGTGCAATTTTCTTTGTATGTGAACTGGAGCATTTTGGCTGAAAGCTTTAAGAAGCTTAGAGGTAAGATGTCTCGGCAAGAGTTTCTCCCCTGAAAGAATACAACTTAATAAATGTGCAGTTGCTCAGTTTGGACCCCCTGCCTGTTGAGAAATACAAAATCACAGTCTGTCTGCTGCCTCAAATTCATGCCTCATGTGCACGGGAGCTGTCCCCCTCTGAGGCTCATTGGAGTGTATTTCATTAGGACCTCTTCCATGCTTTCCTGGACCTGATGGTAATGAATGTGTTGAACTACGAAAGCACTGGGCACTGACCTCCCATCTGCTGATATCCTAAATCAAGCCATTAGAGGATTCCACAAGAAAGAGCATGCTGTTTATAGGTTAATTTATCTTTCGTTTGGTTCAACTAGATGTAGGCTTATAAAGGTCCTCTAATTGAATCTTATAGACATAGCAAATACCTCTCCATTTCAAAGAAGTTTTCGGAAATAAATACAGTCAATTCTCCATTATCCATAGGGTTGGGAGGTACGAATAAAACCCCCAAACCTCATTTTATCCATTGGTTTTAACCCTCTTTTTTCTATCAAATTTTGAACTGAATGAATAATTTGCCAAAAAGGACTGGGAGTCCCTTTCTATGCTTCTCCTGTTATCCCTTACAATGACCTTTATAACAATTGCTCATAGCTAATGGCACCAATAAAGAAAAAAAGCAACCCCAAATCACTTTCTTATGTTTATTTTTGAATGAGGAGATAAATATTGATGAATGGTGGTCTTATAAGCTATTCCATAGTCAGGTTAAAAAATAAAGCTTTAGTTGGCATTAAGATACCATCATCATTATATCACTACCACCACCACCACCACCATCATCCTCATTACTATATTCTTTTTTAGTGGAGTTCATATAGAAATGGTCCTGGAAGAAGTCATTAAACTATTAATATTCTTGCAAATTTATTCTTCTTTGGATTGCTGCACAGATGGATAAAACAACTGCTTTCTGTAATTGAAGACAAATTTTGCCATCTTCTGTAGACTCACTACTGAACAACCCTGAATACTACCTCTAGTTCAACTCTACTAACCCAGGATGGATGACAGAGATGGTCTGTATCTTATCCTGTTTCCATTTCTTCAACTCCAAGTTACCTTTTCCACATTGTATATGTCTTGTATAAACTGATTTATATCCATGTTGTATCCCCCTTTAGAATGTATGTATACTCATTCCCATCTGCTCCTCTAATTGGAAGGCAGAGTGAAGAACTTTTCCTAAATCCTCCATTTAAGGAGGGGGCCCAGCCCAACCATCTCTTTATTTTCTACCTGACTATATTCCTCTCCATCATGGCTTTGTGACAGGTGCTCCCCCCCTCCTTCAGAGTCCTTTTACATATTGTCCCCCCCCCATTTTATTATAAGCACTTTGAAGGTAAAAACTCATTTTTTTCTTTCCTTCCTTTGTTGCTTGCTTCCTTCCTTCCATCCTTCTTTGCTTACTTGCTTCCTTCCTTCCTTGCTTCCCTCCATCCTTCCTTCCTCTCTTCCCTCCATCCATTTTTCCTTCCTTCCTTCCTTCCCTTCTTCCTTTCCCTCTGTGATGAAATTAAATAATATCCTCTGGCTTTTCAAACCCTTCACAAACTGGCCCCATCTTGTACTTTACTCCCCTCCACATATTCTGTGGCTGAGAAACACTTGCCTTCTTGCTGTTTCTTACATATGCCACTCTCATGCACAACTCCATGCCCCTTCCCTGGCTGGACTTCTTCACCTCTTTACCACCTTTTCCCAGTCTGCACCACTGTTAGTGTCTTCTTTATGAGATTACTTCTAATTCATCCAATGTTATCTTGTTCACACATAGTTGTTTGAATGTTCTTTTCCCCCTTAGACTGTAAGCTCCTCGAAGGAAGAGACCATGTCACATCGTTGGCTTTCTTTGTATCCTGAGTATCTTACACAGTGCTTGCCACATAGCAAGCACTTAATATATCCTTCTTGATTGGTTAATTGATTAACATTCAATAAATACTTGTTGATTGACCAACTGATTATTTTTGTCAGTTCTAACATGAACATGGCCATCATAGCTATCCTCTCAATTTAATTAATTGGGTTGATATTATTAATGATGGCATAGCATTGCCATATGGCAATAGTGATAAATAACAGCATTGTGGAGTATGTTAATTGTAAAATATGACATTTATTTTGGCCCCCTGATTGAACACAATCACTGTGATCATGACTGAAACCTTCCATTAACCTTCCTATATTTAATTCCTCCTTTCAAGTTAACATCATTATAAATCCTATTTTAATGGACAATATAATATGAGATCTTTTAATTAGAGAAGTCTCTAAACTTCCCAGCCTGAAGAAACTCCTCAACAAAGTAAAATAAAAAGCAATGTCTGAGAAAAGTTGGAAAATCTCAGCTTGCCAAAAGCTTCCATTGCATTCCTCTCCACCTGGGGAGGTCTCATCATGATGTTGAGACATCCCATGAGTCTAATGCTGTAAAGACCCCATAAAACATTACTAGGAACTGCCACTAATGAATTACATATGATCCAAGAGGCAGCCAGTCACAGTTTTTTTTTTCTTTTATTAATCCTAATAATATTTTGTGCTTCTACAGCATATTTCACTAGAGGTAACTGGGCTGGGCAAGAAACTTTGAAGAAACATTTGGGGTCGAATTACTGACTCATAACTTGTTTGACTTGTTGCTGTCTCACCACACCTCTGAAAAACCCGTTGCTACTGACTTGTCCAGCCAAGCCTGCCAGTAGCTAAAAGTCTCTGGTCTTATAGGTCTTAGAAAACTTAGAAAAGCCCCTAAGGAGGGAAAGAAATTTCCTTTCCAAAAGATTCAGGCTTATTCTCTCACAAAGTTTTCAGGAACAATTTATGTATAATAAAAGAATTAATGGACCTACAGTTAAGAAGGTTTGAGTTCAGATTTAGCCTCAGGCACTTAATAGTTGTATAAACCTTGGGAAGTCACTTGATCTTTGTCTGCCTTAGTTTCCTCATCTGTAAAAGGGTGATAATAATACTTAGCTCTCAAAGTTGTTTAGAGGCTCAAGGTGGCACAGCGGAGCACTGGGCCTGGAGTCAGGAAGACCTGAGTTCCAATCTGGCTTCAGGTAATTACTGAGCTGTGTGACCCTCGGCAAGTCAGTTAACCCTGTTTATCTCAGTTTCCTCATCTGTAAAATGAGCAGGAGAAGGAAATGATAAACCACTCTAGTATATTTGCCAAGAAAACCCCAAATGGGGTCACTGAGTGTTAAAAGATTTGCCCAGGGTGACATGACTAGTAAATGTCTGAGACAAGATTTGCATTCAGGTCTTCCCTACTCCAAGCCCAATTCTCTATGGACTGTAACACCTTTCACCTAAGTACCTTGAGTACTCACCTATGTGATAGTTGGACTCATGTCTTTGCTTTGTATTTCGAACTTATAAATTTCCTTGCATGATAGTTTTAAAAATGTGCCACCCCCCTGAACAAAACCTAATGCCCTTTGAGGACAGGTCCAGTATCTTACCCTTCTCTGTATTATAATTAATGTGGTTAGGAGGCAGATACACTGAGAATCTATTTTAGTAGTATCTTCAAAGTGTATCTACTCCTAGGGGAAATCACTCCAGGTTTAGGGCCTGGTTTTTAGTTTTCCAGTTTCAGAAATTCAATTTCAATAGCTCAGTGGCAGGCTCGGGGAATTAATTCATACTAACCAAACTGAGAAGAAGAGCATTTCTAAATCAGAAAGCTAATTGATTAATTTATATTGCAGCTTGGGGGAGAGGGAATCATGGTTTAAGGGGAACATGATTCCTACCTTTAATTACTTGATAGACAGTCATATTGAAGAGGTTTATATGTGTGTATACATACATTATATGTATATGTATGCATATGTATATGTGTATACATGTATATGTATATGTGAGTATACATATCTATGGGTACATTGTCTCCATTTCCATGATGGACTCTCACTTTTATCTTCATATCCTCAGAACCTGGCCCATTGCCTGGCATGCAATAGGCACTTAATAATTGCTTCTTGAAAGATGCCTATAGATCATTGGTTCTGCTTGTTCCCATTTGCGTAGAACCAGGAGCAATGGGCAACTGTTTTATAAGGGCTGATTTAAGTTTTTATCCTGAAGATAAAGGGATTAGAAGAAGAATTTGACCTAGAGCTTTAAGGTTTGTAAAGAGCTTTCTGTATATTGTCTCATCTGAGCCCCACAGCATTTATGAGGTAGATAATCCAGTCATTGCTCTTCTCCTTTTTACAAAATGAAGAACCTCAGGTCAGAGGATCAAGTAAGTGTGGACTTGAACTCAGGCCCAGGCTTTTTGAATTCACTGTCCCTGGAGATCTCCAAGCAAAGGCTAGATGATCCCCTGTCAGTTATATTGTTAGAGGAATTCTTCTTCACATGTGTGGGTAGGAGTAGATAAAAGATCCCCAAACTTTTAAAAAAATTTTTGGTCCAGGTACCCCTTGACTCATGGTAAACTTTCCCTTACCTCCATTCAATATAAAAAGAAATCACTACCACAGTTTACTGGGTCTGTGTAGTGTATGGGGAAAGATCCAAGATTTCAGTGGTGTTGGGAACTTTCAGATGAGGCAGCTCCCTTTATAATGGAGGTTGGCATCTTCTCTGGCATTTATCATCTTAGAGAGTTGCCTAAATCACTGAGAGATTCAATGATTTGCATGGGGTCCCACAGCCAGTGTGTGTCAGATGGGGGACTTGAACCCAGCTTTTTCTGACTCTGAGGACAGCTCTTTATCCATCATTCACTCCAAGCTGTCTCATATGCAGCATATTCTCTTCAAACCCCAACCAGTCCATGACATTCCATGGGGCAGCTAGGTGGCATAAAGACAGAAAGAAAATTTTAAAATTCATCATGTAGGAGTATTATGGTTCACCTATTTAAATCTGTTTCTATTAGATCTATTTTATTGATGTATTTATTTGTTCACTCACTCATTCATTCATTCATTCCTTTCTTTCTTTCTTTTAATTTTTTTTTTTTGGCTGGGGCAATGAGGCTTAAGTGACTTGGCCAGGGTCACACAGCTAGTAAGTGTCAAGTGTCTGAGGCTGGATTTGAATTTAGGGTCTCCTGAATCCAAGGCCGGTGCTTTATCCACTGCACCATCTAGCTGCTCTTTCCACTAGATCTAGTAAGGTCTAAATTGTCATGTTGTTGTTCATTCCTTTCAGTCATTCCCAACTCTTTGTGACCCCCTTTGGGGTGTTCTTGGCAAAGATACTAGAGTGGTTTGCCATTTCCTTCTCCAGCCTGTTTTACAGAGGAGGAAACTGAGGTAAACAGGGTTAAGTGACTCTTCCAGGGTCACAGAGGTGGTAAGTGTCTGAGGCTGGATTTCAGCTCAGTTATTCCTGACTTCAAGCCTGGTGCTCCATCCACTGTGCCATCTAGCTGCCCAAATTGTCATAGCTCTGGTCAGTTAACAAAATAGCTGAAATGGGTGAGGTGCTTTGGGGAGGATAGAAGGCTTACTCCATGAGGCACAAGGCCTTTAAATCTGACTTTCTTAGCTTGATGTGTCTCCCAGAAAGGGCCTGCTAAGCCAGTCTGCCTTCATCCCTTTCTCATCATTATCAGTGTTTATTTTGCATTGTACTGAGCAGCTCCATCGCCCTGAGCTGTGGCAGATTCTTTCCCTTGTGCTTCCGTGTTGTCCCATTTTTGCTCTCTTGCTGATTACTTCTTTTTAGCACCCTGTCCTTGACTTCATAAAACTGGGAGACCCAGCTTGGAAATCCGCTCCTGGCACAACGAGCGATCTTCATCTTGGAGGTCACGTTTCAGGCTTTTGTTCAGTAACAAGTTCTATTTGGATTTATCTTCAGTGTGTCTACTTGAATATTCAAAAAGTCATCAGCTAGTCTAATTTGTTTTTTTTTTAGCCATGGAAAAGACTGATTTGCTTTGACAGGTGGATCAGAAACAGAATTGGAGCTATTTTATCTGGACCTAATTAAACAACCTTCATTACCGGCAGATATATGTTTGTGACTTAAAATTAGCATGATTGGAATTAAAACTCAAAATATAAGGCATTGAATTCAGATATGGCTGGTTTAAAAATAAATTCCATACATTTTAAATGCAGCCAGTCTGGATTTTAAATATCCTATAGTGACAAATTCTATTTACGGTGTGTGTGTGTGTGTGTGTGTGTGTGTGTGTGTGTGTGTGTGTGTGTGTGTGTGTGTGTGTGGCAGCGGCCATAGATAATAGTGAAGAGATAGCCAATATTTTCTGTACAGTTCCCTGGCAGCGTTCTGAATTATGAACCTTTAATAAAACATTAACAAAAATCTCATTTCTCCACCCAAGTGTAGAGTTCAGCTTTGAGGATTTCACGGATCTTCCTGTGGCCACAAAGGTGACGTTCTCTAATCAAATTATTTCTATTCATCATCTCTGAGTTCCTGTGATTCTGGGGTTACCATTTATTATACATACTCTGTGTGTATGAGCATGTACGTGCATGCAAAGATGTATGTATCAAGGCCCGACGAAACCTGCTCAAAATGTTCTCTCCCATGTACTGTAATTCAGGGATGGAAGAATCCAAATATTCTATTCTTCACTTCTCACATTTTCCTAGAAATACTTTTTGCTTTATCTGAGGAAATATTTTAAAGTAGTCCTGCGTGGGACATATAGGGTCATATAACCACACTTATTTAACTTGGGTCACCATTGGAATTAAGTCATTCTTTTGGGAGGGGGGTTGGGGGGGGCAACGAGGGTTAAATGATTTGCCTAGGGTCACACAGCTAGTAAGTGTCAAGTGTTTGAGGCTGGATTTGAACTCAGGGCTTCCTGAATCCAGGGCCTGTGCTTTATCTACTGGGCCACCTAGCTGGCCCTAGATATGCTTAAAGGATCCATGTCATGTGTAGTGTGGATATGGATATGAACATGTATGCATGGGTATACTACCTGTGTGTAATTTTCTCATTTATATATGGGTGCATATATAGACACATGCACACCCCTTACCCTGGCTATATAATTCTATACTATTTATAGAATTAATGACAGCAAAAAGGCTACATAAAATGTATATTTTCTTATGCAGACAAAAAAACCAAAGCTAAATGGATAATATGGACATTTCTGCTCATGATTCAGATAACAAGAATTCAGATAGATTCTTTTGCCTCACAAATGTGGGACTCATTGGTTCTTTGGGGGTGGCTGAGGTGTTTAGCGATGACCTAATCCATTCATCTCCCTTCCTTAATGCATCAGATGCTGCAAATTGTCAAAATTCCTGGTCATTTGGGATGCTTATGATACTTCCTTGAAAAATGAACTTCTTAAAGATGCAAGCAGGGAAATATTCTGCATGCATAGCCTCCTTGTGTATCCAACATTTTCCATAAAGTATAAAGTAAACATTTTAAAATGCATGTCCTTTAAGGAATATGCTAGCGTATATGCCATCCTAAAATTCAGAATTTCCAGAGTCTTTTCCCTTTATCCTGTTCTTCACTGCAAAACCATCATTTGTAACCTATAAGCAAAAGCTTTGCTATGGATCTTTTTTAGTCCACATTTATTTACTGCAAATGGAGCTCAATGAGCATTTATTAAAGACCTTCTTTGTGCTAGATACTGCTTTGCACTAAGAATTTGAAGACAAAAAGGAAGTGATCCCTGATTGAAAGAAACTTTCATTCTTTTTTTTTTTTTGAGGGGGGAGGGGAGACAAAGGAATGGGGCTGCATCTTACACATATATGTCAAAACAAAGTCTAAATAAAGTTCAAGAGGGACAGAATACCAGAAAGTGGGTACTTCAGCAAGGGTCTCTTATAGGTAAAGGCATGTGAGCAGTGCTTTGAAGGAAGACAGGATTCCAAGAAGATAGAGCATATAAAAGACATGTAAAGGTGCAAGGATGGAAAATGTACAGTCATTTGTTGTGGTTGTTGTTGCTGATTGTCCTCCATTCTTGAAGAGGACCATGACATTAGGCTGATGTCATGATTTGCACTGAATTGGATCTAAGTGAGGGAGGGCTGTGTGGGATCCCCCACCTCACTCTTTCCTCCTCCAGGGCCATCTGGGTGCAGTTGCAAGATATGTATCAGGACCACTGAAGATGGCCTCAGATATTTAAGGTAATTGGAGTTAAGTGACTTGCCCAGGGCAACTAAGCTAGTAAGTGTCTGATGTCACATTTGAACTCAGGTCCTCCTGACTCCAGGGCTAGAGCTCTATCCACTGCACCACCTAGGTGTCCAACGTTATTTTTAGGAAATAGCTAGCAGACCATTTTTGGAATGGAGACTATGTGAGGGGAATAATGGGAAATAAATACGAATGGACAGAAAAGTGGTAGTCATACTGTGGAGGACTTTGAGTCCCAGCCTGAGGAGCTTGCAAGAGGGAATCACTGAGCAGGGGAATGACATGATTAAATCAACTGGGCAGCTGTGTGGAGGATAGATCAGACAATGTAATGACTAGAAGCAGGAAGACCAATTAGGAAGTTATTGTGATTCTTCTTTCTAGCCTTATTATAACACCATTTCCCTTCCTGAATTCTGCCATCCAGCTAGACTGACCTTGCTATTTTCTCCGACAAGACACTCCTTTCTTGGTGCCTTTGATTTGGCTGCCTCCATGCCTGGAATGCATTCCCTTCTCCCCTCCCAGAACCTCTTGTTTTCTTTCAAACTCAGTTCAAATGCTATCTTCTATAGAAATCATTTCTGAGTCCCCAGTTGCTCCCCCAACTACACTCTACTCTTTCTGTCTCTGTCTCTGTCTCTTTCTCTTTCTCTCTCTCTCCAAATAAACTATACACACACACACACACACACACACACACACACACACACACACACACACATATATATATATATATATATATATATATATATATATATATATATATATACATACATATTAACCCTTTTAGAATATAAGCTCCTTGAAGATAGGAACTGTTTCATTTTTCCTTTTTTCCCCCAGTACCTAAGATAGTAAGACCTTAATAAATGTTCTTTGATTGATTCAATCAATAAACATTTATTAAATGTATACTATGTGCTGGGCACTGTGAAAAAAAGAGGCAAAAGACAGTTATCCTCAAGGAGCTTACAGTCTAATGTGGGAGACAACATGCCAACAAATATATACAAAGCAAGCTATATACTGGATAAATAGGTAGTATTTAAAAGAGGGAAGGCACTAGAATTAAGAGGTGTTAGGAAAGGCTTTCTGTAGAAGGTGGGATTTTAGTTGGGATTTAAAGGAAGCCAGGGAGGTCAGTAGTTGGAACAGAGGAAAGAGAACATTCCAGAGATTGAGGGCAATCAGAGAAACTGCCCAGGGAGTTTTATCCTTGGAACAGCCAAGAGGCCAGTGACTCTGGATCAAAGAGTATGCGTAAGGGAGTGAGGTATAAGAAACCTGAGGGAGCTAGCTTATGAAGGGCTTTGAATGCCAGACAGCATTTTGCAGTTGATGCCAAAGGTGATAGGCAGTCTGTGGAGTTTATTGAATTGGGGTGGGGTGCTGTGATCAGATTTATTGTTTAGGAAAATCACTGTGGTGGTTGAATAGATAATGGTTTGAAGTGGGGAAAAACTTGAACCAGGCAGACCCACCAGCAGTTTATTCAATAGTCTGAGCATGTTGTGATGAGGATCTGCACTAAAGTGGTGGCCATGTCAGAGAAGAGAAAGAGGAGTATTGAAGGGATGTTGCAAAGGTGGAATTAATAGGCCTTGGCAAGAGCTTGGATGTGGGGGATGAGAGATAGTGAGGAGTCCAGGACGGCTCCTATGTTGAGATCCTAGAAGATTAGGAGGATTGATTGACCCTCCTTGCTACATTGCTTTTATAATTACCCTTGGTGGATAAAAGACAAGTGCTAAGCCATTGCTTTGATTTATATGAAAAAAAAATATTATCCTTTTTGATATCTTAAGTGAGTTGGTTTGACTTGACTATGGTCACACAGTTTATAAAGGGTAAGACCTAAAATCTTTCTCCCTTTCTATCTCTGTCTCTATATATACACAAATGTACTTTGACCCCAAACCTTCACTCTCATTGTATCACTACATTTCCAGTGTACAACTCCTCCCCCTCCACCCAATGTGGTAATTAGAGGGGACAATATTGAATAGGTTTTTGACAGGGGTTGGACTAGGTCACCTCTCAGGTTCCTTCAGATTCTAGTCTTCTTATAAGATTCTCAAAAGTCCTACTTAGCTGACCCAGAGAGTTTGCAGAAGTTTGTTTTCCTGATCTTTGAAAGGATACTGATAATTGTTAGCCCATAATAATTTATTTTTTCTTTTATTTTGCCCTTAATAATTTAAATGAAGCTTTCTTGATTAAGGAATGGATAACATCACATACACATATAAATATATATATATACATATATACACATATATACACACATATGTGGAATTGATCCAAACTTATAAGAACAAAAGCTATTCCCCAAATGATACATAGTTAAAAGAAATGAATAGGCAGTTTTTAGAAGAAGGAATCCAAGCCATCAAGGAAAAAAAAAAAGAAAAGCTACAAATCACTAATAATTAGAGAAATGCAAATTAAATAAACTCTGAGGCTCTTTCTCACATTCATCAGACTGGCAAAACTGAGAAAAAAGGAAAATGATCAGTGTTGGAGTAGTTGTGAGAAAACAGGTACAATAATAAATAGATTTATGAACTAGTGTAGTTCCACAAAGCAATTTGGAACCTTTACCCCAAATTGAGAAGACCTATATGAACTGATGTAAAATGAAGTGAGCACAATCTGGAGAAATAAACACACACACACAACACTATAAAGACAAAAACTTTGAAAGACTTAAAAACTGTTCAATGCCATGACCCTTCACAATTCTAGAGAATCAGTGGTAAAGAAGAATACCCACTTCCTGACTAAGAAGTGGTGGATTCAGAGTTGCAGAGAGAGCCATATCCTTTTTTTTCAGATCTTCCCCATCCCCTCCCTCCCCAATGCAGGAATGTGTTTCCCTTGACTATACATTACAAGCTCTTGTTCTTTTTCTCTCTGTCTTTCTGTCTCTGTCTCCCTATCTCTCTGTCTCTCTCTCTTTGTCTCTCTGTCTCTGTCTCTGTCTCTCTTTTGGGTATTGGAAGAAATAAAATTTAATTTAAAAAATTACTAGATGAGGTAGATTCTGGAAGCTTCTGTAGGCCCATGTTTCTCTTACTGTAACATAAAGGTGAGTCTTTTTTCCCAGTTAGAGGAAATATATTGCATTCATCTATACCGTGATTGGAGAACATGGGGCTATATAATTTCAAATTTAGAAGGCACTTCAGAGGTCATCTAGTCTGATCCCTGTCAAAGCATGAACCCTACCCACCTCACTCTTGACTAATGGTCAGGGGGTGTGCCTATTTGTACACTTGGGGGAAAGAGGTAAGTTTGCCACAAAAACATGAGGAGAGTTCTAATCACAAGCAAGACTAGACTACTAGTCCATTTCCAAAGGTGGAGCCCTTCCAGTTGACTCCCCAACCACCATGATAAATGCCAATCTTTCATTGCTGAAGTCTGACCTGATGAGATCCTAAATGTATTGATTTTCCATATTTCTATTTATGAATTGTCATTGCAGAGGGATGCCATTCAGCATGGGTAGGATGAGAATGGAGGGACCTCCCCATTCTCAACCACATTTTCTTTTACTCAGTCTCCACAAAAAGCCAATCGTGCTGCTTGTCTTAGAAGCACAGAGTTCCAAAGAAGAATGCAAAATTAATTCTTGTATGCTTATGAATCTCTCCATGCTTGAGGGCTGTTTAACTCTTTAAATTTCAATGTTGGGCTGTTGGAAATGGGTATCATTTTCCTTTAAGTAACGGGCCATTTTGGAGCAAGATGATGTCTGTCAGAAATGAAAATACCATATTTATGTCTCATTGTAATCCATTCATTGCTTTAAGGACTCACAGTTCCCATGGGAGCATTAAAAAATCCTAGTGATGTCCCTGAGTGCTGGATTTTGCATTTGGATCTCTGATTTCGCTGACAAGGAAAAATCACGTGGAGCCAGACAATTACCTATTGACAACACATCTGAAAAGGAGCGGCTCAACTTATTCTGGCTGTAGCCGACATTAATTTGGTATCAAAATAGTCTTCCCCTTCCCCCATCCCATCAGTCTATTTCAGATGATAGCGATGCAAATAAGTGTGTTTTCCTGCTAATTTCACCCATTTTTGGTTAAATGCCACTCTGGAGATGCAGCTGTCACAGATCAGGAGACACGAGAGAGATGAGCTTGTACTGGGGGAGGCTGGGAAACCCTTTCTAAGCTTCAGACTTTAATTTCATAACCCTTTCAGTGTAAATCCAAAGATAGGACTTAAACTGTCCCTACCAACAACCTTTTAAAAATGTCTTTATACTTTTTAAAAGCTCTTATGATCTCCCATCCCCAGTAAATAAATAAATAAGTGAAATTACAAGGCACCATCACTTATTTCAGTAAAAGGTTTCCATCGAGACAGCGAGACTCTAACTGGCAGAAGGAGAGGAATTCGGGGTGCCTCGATTGACATGTCTGCTTTTAACATGCTGAGGAGGAAGGAACAGACCAAACAGTCTGGGATCTCACATCTTAGGGAAAAACGCAGATTTTTAAAAGTCAGAAAAGTTGTTTATTAGGGAGCACACTTCTCGCATTGTAGGAGAAAATGTGGCTTGATCTCTTTTCTCTGGAAGTCAATCAAAATCTCATGGGAGACTCCACTGGCCTCCATGATTCTCTCTGCCAGATGGTGAAACCTTATCCCACATGTGTATTAGCTTTAAATAGACAATCCCAGTCTAGATATGTGGCACCTAGGTGGCTCAGGAGATGGAACGCTGGACTTAAAGTCCAGAAGAACTGAATTCAAATCTCAGATACTTATGAGCTATGTGACCTTGGGCAAGTCACTTAACCTCTATTTACTTCATTTTCCTCAGGCATAGAATGGAGATAATCATAACAGCTAACTTTTAGAATTATTTTCAGGATAAAATTAGATCATATTTGTAAAGCTTGTTACAAATGTTAAAGGATTATATAAATACTAATAGTAGTAGTAGTGGTATTGGTGGTGGTGGTGGTGGAAATAGCAGCAGCATTTTAAAATAATGAATAGAATCATAATTTTCTCTTTTTCATAAATCTTCAAAGATGCTAAAAATCTAAATGGCTTTCAAATCTAGTTTAGGCCTATACAAAACCAGACTGACTTGGAGGGTAAGCAAACTTTTGGCTTGTTTGTTGGTTTTTTGCAGGGCAATGAAGATTAAGTGACTTGCCCAGGGTCACACAACTACTAGTCAGTATCAAGTGTCCGAGGCTGGATTTGAACTCAGGTCTGCCTGAATCCAGAGCCAGTGTTTTATTCACTGCTCCACCTAGCTGCCCTGAGCCACCTAGCTGGCCTTGGCCCAGTATCTATTGAAAGGAGAGCTACTGAGATCCAATACCCTAGGAAACCAGTGGTTTTGTATTTGAGGGATTTCTTAGGCTTCTCTTGGAGAGGTAGCCCAACCTGAGACCACAGTTGCTGAGAACTGCTACCTTTGCCAATTATATGTTCTTGTTAACTCCACAGTCAGTTTCTTTTAAGGAACCTCATTCTGAAAGTTATGAAAGGCAGCATGGTGTATTAGAATGGTGATCTTGGAGTCAAGAAGACCTTAGTTTGAATCTCATCTCTGATCATTTAGAAGTACCATAATTTAAGAATACTTCAAGGGACTAAGCTTGGTAGCTACAGAACATGTATTTTTAGAGCCCTGGGCCTGGAGTCAGGAAGACCTGAATTCAAATCCAGTCTCAGACACTTTCTAGCTGTGTGACACTGGGCAAATCACTTAACTCTGTCTCAGTTTCCTCATCTGTAAAATAAGCTAGGGAAGAAAATGACAACGCACTCCAGTTTCTTTGCAAAGAAAACCCCAAATGGGGCCATGAAGAGTCAGACACGACTGAAACAACTGAACATCAATAAAGGACTAAGGCATTTCCATTGACACTGCATTCTTTATACATAAGGCAAAGAAAGTAGAATTAATTGGATAAATATTTGTATTTCAAAGTAAAATGATCATATCTGCTTGTAATTATTTACATGAAAAGTGCATTTATTTGCATTGATATATGCATGTATATATACAGTAAAGCTGTTTTTTAAAAATCACATCAATTGCCTGTGCAAACTGATTTCTTTTAAACAACAGGTGTAAAGAAACAACTAGAGTCTTTTTAAAGAAAAAGAAAACTTTCCCAGTTGATCTAGTACTCTATGAAGTAGCCTAGGGAAAACTTTGACTGGCTCTTGTACTGCAAATAGGAGCTTACTGCCTTAATAATTTCGCTGTTCAAAAACAGGTGTTTTGAATATTTATTTTTTCAATGTATAAAAATGCATCCCTTGCTAAAGCCTTTGGGCATATGTATAATGATAAATATAACATTAAAATACAAGCATGTATCATAATTTAATTGCACCATATACCACAGGAAAGGAAAGGGCGTGTGGACCACAAGACAGAGCATGAATCTAGAGAGCAACGGCATCCCAGGGATGGTGAGACGGGCTGATGGATGATGGGGCTGGGAATGGATTATTATGGCATATGCTTTCTAGAACATTAGAGTGGATTTGATCAGGGTGTACTGCTGTTGTAGCTCTCCCTATTCCCTGGAGAAGTTAAGCCACGTAGTACTGGAACTTCTACCTGGGGTCATGCTGCAGGAGCCCATTTCATCTAGCCAGCCTCAGACCTGCCCAAGATTCACCCTGGGCATCCTACAGCTATAATAGGGGACTGGCCAATGGGGTCCAGTCTTATAAACATGTGCAGTATCCTTTGTTTGCTGACAACCTACTTGGGGATCTGGTTAGCCTACTTCCAGGTATGTGTGATGGAAGACCCTCTCCTCTACTTCAGAGAATGAGTAGATGGTCTGTAGCTGATTCTGCTTTTATTGTGTGGTGAAGAAAAGCCTTTTTTAATTGGCTAGTGAGCTAGAATCGTGTGTACGCACAAAAGACTCTAAAAGAACGATGACCTCTTTTCCTCCCTTGTGGCTCCTGAGTGAGGACAAACCTTAAATATTGCAGGCCTCTGGGTGGGGAAGAGACCATGGGCCCTCTCTCACCTGTCCTCCATGATGCTGTGAATGGGTGGTGCTGCTGTGTTTCTGACTTTGTCATGTTTCACTCTTCCCTGCCCTCAGGTGAATGAGTATAGGAGATGTAATAGATGAGACTATGACTTAATGAGCTTGAGAAGGACAGAAGAGATACAAAAAATCCAGGAACTAGAGTCTTTAGCGAAGCATGTCATCAGCCAAGCACAGTCAAGGAAGGAGCCAGCCCTGTGCAACCAAGGCCATCAGTGGGTCAGATGGGTAGCTGTGACATCACATCCTGCAAGTAAAGGAGCAACTTGTTCATTGACTAGACTATGCTGAGAAGTAAGCTTGACAGAAGGAATGCTTTAGAGATGCTGCTTTGTTTGATCCCACTCTATCTGGGTTTTTAGAAGAATGCACCCCAGCTCAGAGGCATATTTTTGTACTTCTGTACTTAATATACAATCTCAGTAAATATTCTTTTGTGAAATCTAACTGATGTTAACTGGTTATCAAGGACATATCAACTGGTCAAAATTATACTGGCTCACTGATCACTAGTTAGATGATTTGAAGAGATAACTGGTGGGCTGACTCATTGATTCATCCATCCATCCATCCATCCATCCATCCATCCATCCATCCATCCATCCATCCATCTATCCATCCATTCATCCATAGGGACTGAGCTTCACCTCTGGTGAAAGGATTCTTACCACTTCTTCCCTATAAAATATGTGGTAACCCACTATTTAAGGAGAGTGGGTCTGAGTACATGACTACGGTTCTTGCTACAGGACTGTGATTCTAGTCATATTTTCCCCTACTATACAACCCATCAAAACATCACTTGGAAAAAAGATGATAAAAAGGGAGAAGAAAAGCCGTTTATAGCAGAACTGACCAACACATTGATTGCATCTGACCATCTATACAATGTGGTACATTCCATTGTCAACTGGCTCTTTAGTGAAGGGGAAAAGTACATTTTCTCAACTCTGCTCCTAGGTTAAGTTCAGTTATTATAATTATTCATCATTCAGTTTAATTTTGTTTGTTTTTGTTTCTATTTACATTGTTGTGGTCATTGTGCATCACATTTTCCTGGTTCTGCAAACTTCATTTAGTATTGGTTCTTATGTCTTTCCCTCCACATCTTTGTTTCCCCCCTCAGGAACTGCTACCTGTCCAAATGTTCTTATACTTTTGAATTGGATTTTTTGAACCCACGTTGAAGACTTTAAATTAATCCCTATTTCATTTCACCTTATTAGATTGGGCCCTATCTCATCTAAATCTCCTTATATCCTGATTCTTCTGGATTCTGTCTTTGCATATACCATTCATTCACTGCAGATTAAAAAAGAATTCCTCATTCTCTTTGGACCTCAGTTTCCTCATCTGCACGTGGGCAAACAAAATTTTTCACTCTTAAAGGAAAGTTCAGCTATTTGAGAAGCCATTGAGTAGTGTGGAGAAACAACACAAAGAAGCGTTGTGGTAGTATCGGAGTTAGAAGACTTGAGTTGATATCCTACCTCTGATCAGAGGCAACAGGGTGATGCACAGAAGATAGGGTGCTTAGCCTAGAATCAAGTTCAAATACCACACCAGACACTTATTAGGTGTATGACCCTGGCCAGTCACTTAAATCTGTGTGCCGCAGTTTCTTCAACTGTAAAATGAGGTTAATAATAGCACCTACCCCTCGTATTTTTTTCTTGTGGGGCAATGGGGCTTCAATGACTTGCCCAAGGTCACACAGCTAGTAAGTGTCAAGTGTCTGAGGTCGGATTTGAACTCAGGTCTTCCTGAATCCAGGGCAAGTGCTTTATCCACTGCGCCACCCAGCTGCCCCACCTCATAGGGTTTTTATGAGGATAAAATGCGGTAATATTTGTAAAGTGCTTAACAAAGTGCCCGGTACACAATAGGTGCTCATCAAATGCCCTTTTTCTATCTCTGACACTTATTACCTTCATGAACATAGGCAGCTCATTTTACCTGTCTACCCAGAGGTGTGTTGAAACCTGCTTGAAAAGGCTCCTGAAAGGGGCAGCTAGATGGCGCAGTGGATAGAGCACTGGCCTTGGAGTCAGGAGTACCTGAGTTCAAATCCGGCCTCAGACACTTAACACTTACTAGCTGTGTGACCCTGGGCAAGTCACTTAACCCCAATTGCCTCACTTAAAAAAAAAAAAAAAAAGGCTCCTGAAAGCCAATTATTAAATTTTTAGTGTGAACATTTACATTTCAGAAATAAGCAAATGCTACAAATCAGAGCTCAATTGAATGTTTTGGTGATTGTTTAGACTTAAAAAAGTGATGGAAAATATGTTTTAAAAGGCTGATTAAACTTAAAAATTTGGTCATGAAAACATTCCTCTCCCCCTCAAAAAGCTGGGTGTTAAACATTTACTATCACACCCCTCTCTCTCCATCATCGGTGGAATGGGGAAACATTAATATTATAGAACTCATAAAGTTTTATGAAGAAACAACTCAGTATATCTTAAAACACAGCGCGAATCATATTCATTCTTCTTCTATCCATCTCTCTTTGCCATGATACAAAGTCCCCGCTTTATCGGAATATTTCATTCTTCCCCCTGTTTATGGTCATGCCCATTCTAGATTCTTATATTATGTACAATTGTTTTGAGACAATGCTCACAGCCAACTGTTAAATAAAGTGTACACTGTCAGCTCCTCATGCTGCATGAGAGAAGACCAGAACTGGAGGCAGAGGGTCTGGGTTTAAATACTGGTTCTCCTATTTACAAATAAGGTCTTGGGCAAATCACTTACCCATCATCAGCCTCAGTCACCTCATGTTCAAAAGGAGTGATTTGTACAGTCTCCTTTTATTTTTAAATCTATTATTTATCATCTTGTGATACGAATTAGGCATTAACTGATAAGGCTTAGCACCTACGGCCTCTTCTCTACTATATATTTACATTATAATAGGAAATTCTTAAAGATTGAAAATCGGTCCAGACCCAATGGAATAATAACTTGACATTAGAATAATAAGCTGTGGGTTTGAAAGCTGGAGGGGGTGGTTTAGTGGTTATAGATCTCCTTAGAAAACCAAGCTGTTTGTTGTTATTCATTCTGACCCTTTATGACCCCATTTGGGGTTTTCTTGGCTATGATATTGGAGTAGTTTGCCATTTTTCTTCTCCAGCTCATTTTACAGGGGAAGAAACTGAGGCAAATAGTGTTAAGTGACTTGCCCAGGGTCACACAGCTTAATAATTATCTGAAGCCAGATTTGAACTCATGATAAAACATCTTTCTGACTCCAGGACCAGTGCTCTATCCACTGTGCCATCTAGCTGCTCCAAACCAAGATATCGTGATACATTATATTTGCAGTCAGAAAACCTGACTGAAATCACGAAGAACTGAGTAAAATCCAGCCTCATATATTTACTAGTTGTGTGACCCTGTGCAATCATTTAACATCTGATTGCCTCAGTTTCCTTCACTGTAAAATATGACTCATAATAGCACCTACTTCACAGGGTTGTTGTGAAAATCAAATTAGGTAATATTTTGCAAAAGCACTTAGCACAATACTTGGCAAATAGGTGTTATTTATTTATTTATTCGTTCATTTATTTATTTATCTAATTATTTATATATTCATTCATTTGTCTGTTTAGTGGGGCGATGAGTGTTAAGTGACTTGCCCAGGGTCACACAGCTAGTAAGTGCCAAGTGTCTCAGGCCAGATTTGAACTCAGGTCCTTCTGAACCCAAGGCCAGTGCTTTATCCATTGTGCTACCTAGCTGCCCCCAAGTAGGTGTTATATAAATGCTTATTCCCTTGCCTCACTCCTTTTCTTTCCCCACTTGCTGCCTATGTGGTCTTGGCCTTTTCACTTCACCTCTGTGGAATATGGGATTATGTTCTCAAAGGTCACTTCTAGTCCTATATCTGTGATCATATGACCCATAAAATGGGAGTGGAAAGAAATATGCCCTATCGCCTTCAGCATTTGAGGACCCCTATGCAAATCAGTAGTATATTAGTTGTAGTTTTACAAAACTTTTCCAAATATTTGTATTCCTAATCTCTTCCTAACTCATCTAATATTCTTCTTTCTTTAACAGAACCAGCCAAGGTTGTTAATGCAAGGAGTGCTGTTAGGAATGTTTTTATTTTGTTTGTTTCAGGAATCTCATTCCTGTCCATTTGGGATTAGCCATGGTCTGGACTCAGTCCTGGAAACTTTGTACGGTACCATATATGTTGTTTGCCCAAGGATTAATTTCATGTTCTCAAAGGCCCCCATCAAACCCTTGTCATTGCCATTAGTCACACATTTTCTCTATCACGGGCTTGACAATTCACTGAATTCTCCTCTTTTCTCAAGGCTGCTGATGAGAAATTCAGAACAGGGGTACTTCTTTACATGATGCAGTGATGTGGATCCGTAGAAACATGGGATCATAGATTTAGAACTAGAAGATTTCAAATTTGGGCTGTACATCAATTGAGAACTGCCTAAACAGATTGGGGCAGTTAATAGGTATTAATAGAATGGAATACATTATTGTTTGAATGTATTAGAATATGACCTAGAATGAACACAGAGAAATAGGAAAAGACATATGAACTACTGAAAAGTCAAATAAGCAGAACCAAGAAGTCAATATGCACAATGGCTATAACAACATAAATAGAAGGAAAAAATCATCACATAATCCAAAGTAAATGTTGCAAAATTACAAAGAACAAACATGGTTCCAAAGAAGAGATATAAGATGATACTTCTCTCTACTTCTTTGGAGAACTGGGAGCTCCAGGAGGTATGGAACATTAAATTAATTTCAGATATTTTTAGTTATTTATTTTTCAAATGACCTTCCACTTTTTCTTTTTTAAAAAAAGGGAGAAAGGGGCAGCTAGGTGGTGCAGTAGATAAATCACCGGCCCTGGATTCAGGAGGACCTGAGTTCAAAATCTGACCTCAAACACTTGACACTTATTAGCTGTGTGACCCTGGGCAAGTCACTTAACCCTCATTGCCCCAGGAAAAAAAAAACACAAGAAAAGGGAGAAAGGGGTGAGGAGTGTCACCATAGGACAAAGGTGAGTAAGAGTTGAAGAGCATGGGGAATGAGAGACTAGGAGGCAGTAACTGGGAGATAATTTTATCATATATGGCCGTTGACTTATTAAATATAAAGATAGGAAAAAGAACAAGCAGTAGGAAATTATTTGCCATAGGGTTCTTAGTGGGGGTGGGGCAGATAAAAAATAAAGCTTATGTTCACCAGCAACTGTTCTTTGTAGTTGATAGTTGGTATCGTTGGCTCCAAGTCATTCTAACTTACAGAGTGTGTGTGTGTGTGTGTGTGTGTGTGTGTGTGTGTGTGTATGTGTATGTGTATGTGTGTTGGGGGGCAGGGAGCAGAGGGGCAAGGTAGGATATAGAACCAGGTTCTCCAGCTGGGTTCCTCCTGCCTCCCACTTTCTTTGGGTAGAGGATGCTTTTTCTTGGCCAGGGCTTATCTGTTCCTGCTGTAACTTCTCTGCAGTGACTGGGTGGATGTGGCTGCAGCAAGCTCAGTTGCTCTTGAGTGAATGAAAACAACAATATAAATAGAAAACTGGAAAACAAAAAAGAAACATAACCTCTGTAATCATAATAAACCTTGAGAAACATTGAGAAAATGCACCTCCTACTCTTTATTGGAAAAGTACGGGTCCATGGGTATGGAACAACATTTGCAGTTGGCCATGCTCAATGTATAGGTTTTACTGAACTGTTTTATTTATTTATTTTTTTAAATCTTTGTTACAAGAGAAGAAATGGTTACTAGATTATGTGGGAGGTATATTTGGAAGTGAATGTGATTTCAAACAAAATACATAATAAAGAAAAACAACAAAAAAAAAACAGTTATTGGGACCATAGGGGACAGTGATTGGTCAAAGATAATCAGTAAATCAATCCATCAGCAAGTGCCCAAGATATAATTAATGAGGTAGATGGGTCCTGGGTACCAGTAAGAATGTCTTATTCCCATTGTCCCCTACTCACTCTCTTCAACTCAGCTCTAGAAGTACTAGTTAAATGTTTACTGTGTGCGGGGCATTATGTGAATTTCACCATATTTTCCCTCTTTACCCCATTCTGGCTCTGGTCCCTCTCATTGCCCACCTGGCTCTGACTCCTCTTGTATACTTATTTTGTGGTTCTTTATCCTTCCAAGGGACATTCTAGTGTTCCTTGAGCATGTGTATACCTTTTTCTATTTCTCTGACATGTTAAATAGATACACATGTTAACACAGACAACTTGACCAATGTCACAGTGGGACACAATAATGTTCAGAGCTTTCCATCGTCATTGAAATCATCAGATCAAAATCACAAGCAATATGTGACAATGTCAATGGGATAAAAAAGAAAAATTGCCATCTTTGATAAGGAAAGAAACAATAAAAGTTCTAATATTCCGAGCCATGAAAGTTTTGTGTGTGCCAGTAAAGTGATCCCCGGGAAGGTTATGGGGAATGGTGTGAGTAAACTCACAGAGGACCCAATTTGCTGCTCCCCTGACTTCCTTGATTTCAGAAGCAGTTGGGGGCCTAAGACAGGTGATGAATTGGGTCTAGAGAGAGGTTAGTTGGGAAGGAAGTGAAAATAGAGGTTTAAGCATGAGACAGGAAGATTAGTGGACTTCCTTCCTTTGGGCAATAAATGTCCACATTGGTCCCCGCTAATCAGTTTACCACATGCCTCCTGCCATTTGCTTTACTTAGAGAAGAGGGTGTTGCTGGGCTCTATTACCAGGCATTCAAATCGCTGTTCTGAATATCCTGCTTTTCTTAGTGCCCTTTAAAAAATGCTCTGTTTCTTCTTTCTTAGCTTATTCGCATAGAGGGCTGGTCAAGGGGGAAATTATGCTTATTGGGAATCATGGTCCAATTAAAGCAGATGCGATAGGGAAATTGCCTTACATTCCAAATATATGGCTCCAGGATAGAGAGACCCTGTTAACACCTGTGCAGGGAGTGAATGCATTTCATCACGCATAGCTCAGGGCAACTAGAATATGCGGCTGATAAATTTGCATGTAGAAAACTTTTGGACCAGACTCAGCACTGATATGACTTTTTGCCAGGAAGTACAATATATAGTATTTGGTATCTTCTGGTTTACATTTGCTGAAGCAAGGATAGGAAATGGGGAGCAAGAAGGGAAGAGAGGAATTCAGAGGATTTAGAGGTGGAAGTGACCTGATTCAACTCCATTTTACCAGCAGAGCCCAAGAGTGGAAATTATACGCCCAAGGTCACATAGATAGTAAGTGGCAGAGCCAGGATGTGAGCCTAGGTGATTAGAATCTAAAACCAATACTCCTTCTACCCTACCATGTTTTGCTATCCTCATTCACTTTGTAATCACCTCTCACTTACCACCACCACCCCTTGTTTTTTTTTTTCTTTTACTTTGCCCAATCCTTCCCAATGTTCCTATCTTTCCCCACAGATTACATTGAGCTTAAGAGTAATAAGGTTGGGTCCTTAGCATTGAGGTCATGCAGGATCATAGAATTATCATTTCAGAGTTGGAATGGATCTCCAATATCATCTACTCCAACCTCTTCATTTTGTGGAGGAGAAAACTGAAAGCCAGGCTTTTTTCAATAGCCCAATGATAAGTCTACCTGCTTCATCTATCCCCATTCTGATCCTTTCTTCATTCAGCCACCAAAATGATTTTCCTAAAGCACAGATTTGATGATGTCACCCCCAGCTCAATAAACTCTAGTGGCTCCCTCCACAATCCAATACAAAATCCTCTGTCTGGCATTCATAGCCTTTCATAGCCCAGTTTCCAGGCTTTCTCACAATTTACTCCTCACCATATACTCTTTGACCTAGTCATTGTTCTTCTTGCTGTTCCAATAACAATTCATCTCTCTATCTGTCAGGTCCAGGCATTTTCTGTGGCTATCTACCATGCCTGGCACACTCTCTCGTCATCTGCACCTCTTGGCTTTCCTCTCTTTCTTTTAAGTTTCAACTAAAATAGCATCTTTTACAAGAAGCCTTTCCCAACCACACAATTCTAATGCCTTCCTTCTCCTATTTAACGCCTATTTATCCTATATATAGCTTGCTTGTTTGCTTGTGAGCTCCTCACAAGCCTCCTTTTGTATTCCCAGCAGATAATACAGTGCCTGGCACATAGTAGGCACTTAACTAAATGTTTATTGATTCATTGATTAACCCAAAGAAATGTGCTCAAGGTCATGTGGTAGCCAGCAGTAGAACAAGACTTTATTCAACCCCCAATTTAGCATTCTTTCCACTCTGCCATGCTTTAATGCTCTCTTTCATTCTATGTGACTCCTAAACTTTCCTCAGTTCCCTCCCCACAGATTCCAACAAGCCCCAAATAATCTTCCAACCTAGAGAAATTTCTGCGTTAGGAAAGCAGGATTAGAAGTAGGAGAAATAGCTCATCGTGGGATGCCTCATTTAATGACCCTACTATCCTCATATAGGTTATGTGAAAATTCCACAGTAATTGACAACTTATGGAATCTGCTTGCCCACTGGCAATTTCTTGGTGTGGGAGGTAGGGAAGAGATTTCGATTCAAGCTATTCTCTAGTTAATAATCAATAGTCCTGTTGTCTAATGAAGAGATGGCCTTGACACCATGGCCTTTGTGCAGTGTTAAAATAACATTGATCGCCATCATTATCATATGCCCTTGATAGACGGTATGAGGACATGGATATCAATCTTAGAGCAAAAGTACATTTCATAAATCTTGTAGAAATAACCATGATTGTCCCAAGAAGCATATGCTTTTTGACAGCAGTGTGACAGAAGAGTCTGAGACACAGATAATTTATAATTTATCTTCAAAACCATATTGGAGAAAGGCTCAAAAATAGCATTTGGCATAAAAAAGGGTTTTTCTACATGTCTAAGAGGTGTGTTTGGGGGGGTAGGTGTGAGTTTTCCTCTTTTTTCATCTTTGTAGTAGGTGGCATGGAATGGGGTAGAGATAAGAGTGAGTGCCTACCCTTTTACTCTTGCACTTGTGGATGAATAAAGTTAAGAGATTTCTCATGGTCATTACCTACCAGACCAGAAATAATATTATAAAGTTAAAGAGTTTTTTGGGGGAAGGGACTTAGGGGATCATTACTGCTAGAACAGAATAGTATCAAGGGGAATTGTGGGTGGTCCTTAAAATCTGGACAGTGTCATTAAATGGGGTGGAAGGTGAGGATGGGGTACTTCCTACAGTCAGGGTTAAGGATGGAGAATGCACCCAGTTTTAGGCATGCCTTTTAAAAATCACACTTTTTCAATAAAGTACTTGATCTCTCAAAAATGAGAAGGTATATTAATAATTCATGATGAAATTCTGCTTATCTCTATCTCTTCCCACACCCCCTTTTTTGTTAAGTAACAAAATCTGGTCCTGCTCTGAGAAGTGTGATCTAATTTTGAAAGTGAGGCCAAGTCTAAGGTGGGGATTATTCCTCATAAATAACAAATATACAAATGCATGAAAGATCTGTGACTTCATCAGTTTAAGGAACCCCAAGTCTGATAACACCTCCCCTGAATGCAGATTATATGACCGGATCTATGACTTAGTAGATGAGTTCTAGGAGTTTCTTGAGCCACATAGTTGTTAATTGGCCTTTCCAGGGTTACACAACTAGTAATTACCAGAAGTTGATTTGAACTCAAGCATTTCTGACCCTAAGTACATTCCTCTCTCTACTCCTCCAAAAACATGTCATTGGCTTTTTGCCTTTGATAGATTCCAATGGTATAAAGAATGAGACATTTCAGAAAGAGTTGTTAGCAGGGAAGTTACCAAGACTATAATTTGGAATTTTTACTTTTCTGTAAGAGGAGTGTGTGTGTGTGTGTGTGTGAGAGAGAGAGAGAGAGAGAGAGAGAGAGAGAGAGAGAGAGAGAGAGAGAGAGAGAGAGAGAAAGAAGAGGGAGGTAAGGGAGAGAGAAGGGGGTGAAAGGGGGAGAAGGGGAGAGGGAAAGAGAGATGGGGGAGAGGAGAGAGATTTTGGGTGCAGTTACTATGGGGGGAGCCCCCAACATCTCTACATTATCCCAGGATTAGTAGCTGCTGAGGGGGTTGTGAAGTTGATGCAATGGATATCCTACATGATCAAATGAGATCATATTTGTAAAATGCTTAGCACAGTGCCTGGAACATAGTAGGCACCATATAAATGCTTATTCCCTTTCCTTTCCCTCCTATAGGTTTCAGGACCCTGGCACAAAGGCCCAGTCACTCCCCTCTGGTTTTGACTTTGACACTTACTCAAATGCCAGGGACCATTTGGTTGAAAATCAGTTCATGAATCATGCCCAGGAATTGCTTCAGGGTTACAGGATTATCCCCGCTCAGTCCAGAGAATTACAGAATGGGACAACACGTAGAGGGCATTCAGCGCTTGTTTGAAACATGCTGTGTTCCAAATCCCAGAAGTACAATGACAGAACTTTCCTGTCGCGGAGTTACAACCCAACATGCAAAATTGATGTGCCACTGAGCCTCATTTAAGTTCGGTAATTGTTGAATCCAAGGGCTGGACTCCGGTTCTAAAAAAGTCAAGGCCTTTTTTAACCTTAAATGGGGAGAGGTTTTTTTTCCTATGGAAAGACTAAAGTGCTGGGTATACTGTGTCGTTTTCTCTGTGCCCAAGAGTAGCTCTTATTAGCGCTAATGGGGGACATGCCCACTGGAGAGGAAAATGCAGCTCATTGCAGGTTGAATGTAAAGTATATGCTGGTGAAAATGGGTTGTAGTTGTTACATAATGGAATCTATTTAGACCTCATAGAAGGGCCGGAGATATTTATTCCAGTAGCAATTTAAATGGGATTTTTCACCAAGTATCAAAATGCTTTCTGCTGCTTTAGGCTCCTTAGTTAAGAGACTTTTTTTCTTTAATAGTTTCCTTCCAAAGTTCTTTTGATTAAAAAAAAAAAGCAAATGGAAAGAGCTGGAGCAAATAAAAAAAATATCTTGGCACCCTTTTGCTGCTTGTTTTTGGAGACACCCATGTAACTGTATGTGTTTCTGTGTGAACATATGTGTCTGTCTACTCCACAGCCCTGATATATAATCATGACTCTTCAAAGTAGTCTGTGAACAAAGGAGCTGGTCTTAGAGCAAGAAGCAGCTGGAGGATGGAACCTTTGTCACTTTCCTCTCCCTACCATTAACGATAACGTCATGTGGCTTAGCTTTTTTTTGTGTGTGTGTGAGTGGGGGCGGGGGGCGGGTCACAAAGAGCAATCACAGTACCAAAGACAAGGAGCCCACGTTTTAAGTAAAAAATGTTTCCCCTTCAAACAAAATAAATAAAATAAAGTGGAGCCTGACCTTCGGTTCTGTAGGAGCATTGCTTGCCCAACTTCCAAAGTGTAAATATTTTTGCAAATATATTACTGATGATCTACAAGGTTTTTTCTCTTTTGGGGTGGTGTGTGCATGGGGGGCCGGGAGGAGGAGGGTGAAGAGGGGGAGAAGATGGATAAATGTGCAAGCTGAAAGAGCTTTATGACCACTCCAGGCCCAACTGTCATTCCTCCGGTACTTCCTGTCAGTCTGACTAAACTCTGTCATCCTTCAACCCGGTTTAAATTAACAGGTAATTTGTAAATGTCACTTCGGGTTAGGCCGCTCATTTTGTTTCTACTCTACCAATGCAAAGCCGAGGACTAATTTTTCTTGTCTTCTTTTAATAGGATTTTCATTTATAAATAGAATTATGTTCTGAAAATAAATTACAGTAAGTGATGCACAGAACAGGGAGCAGCAGCACCTTCCTAGAATTCCAAGCACCTATATCAGAAGATTAATAAAAAAAAATAATAAAAAAAAACTTCAAAGGCTAAATTCTATTTAAGCAGAAGACAGCTTTTGGTTAATATTTAATCTGAGTAACTGAGATCTTGGTTGAAAATATAATTTTTTAACATCTAAATTAATTTGCAAAACAAAATCATTCATTTTGCCATAAGAGTTCCCCAGTGCAAAAGTTATAGGGATGTGCATGTTGGGGATAGAAGCCGATTCATTGGGTTTTTAGTCAAAATCAACCCCCCTCCTTTAGAATATTAAATTTGTTTCTAAAATAATCAGTACCATTTGTTCAGGTGTGATGGTTGAGGATTGATCCTCTCTCAGAATTTTTATTTCCAGTTTGTCAGTTTCAGTGCAACATAGGATGACTTGATAAAGCAGAGGCTTGGGGTGGGAGGCAGGGGTCCATTCACTAACTGCTCTGAGGTGTGACAGCCAGGACCCTCATAGGTCTTGTACCTCATGTGATCTCAGCCTAGAAGCGGTCTCCCTTCCTTCACCTTGCCTCCGAATGCTGGAATGTAGAGTTCCCAAAGACTTCTCACACTGACAGAAGCAGATCATCTTTACACTGTTCTGCTCCTGAGGAGATGCCCTAATCTGAGAGAGAAGCTTTGGAAGGTTAAAAGAGACACTGAGGATGAGGAGAGATGAAGCCACCTGTGGTATACAGTAAATGCTCATGAAATACCTGTTGACTGAGCATTAGACTAGATCTAGGTTGGGGTGTGGAGGGATGCAAACAAGCAAGTCAAACTGCTCATTTTTTACAAGCAAACTGGATCAGTCACAATACATTTGGGGACAGTACTGTTCCCCTTTCTTTCTCCCCTTATTCTAAGCTGGGTTTAGTCATCCCTTCTTTTTCCATTTACAGACCTGAAAATCCCAGTCTCAACAGGAAGATACAAGAAAAGCTTTGTGGCATTTAAATAGTTTTATTTTTGTTTCAAAACTAGAAGGAATCTTTCTAAGGAGAGAAGTGGGTGGGGATTTGTGTTTAGACACAAGGATGACTTTTCCAAGTTTGAGATTCTGGGAAAGTCAATCTTTCTCTACCTGTCTCCTCTCTGTCACCTTTGACATTTGGGGAGGGGGTTGGCATTTAAGGGGAAAGACCACGTCTTTTTTTTTCTTTCAGAGACAGAAAAAAATCATATTCAGTCTGAGGTCATGAATTCTTAGTGAATCAGAAAAAGGTAAAGTTTATCCACCTTTTTTGTCCTTTATACTGCTACCCCAAATTTCTGCACTCCAGAATTTTTACATTTCTCTCTATTTCTGTCTCTGTTTCCCTACCCCTGTGTCCGTGTCTGTGTCTGTTTCTCTGTGTCTCTGTGTCTCTCTCTCTCTCTCTCTGTCTCTGTCTCTCTTTCTCTCTCTCTCCCTTCTTTCAAGTTGCACACTTTTCTCCCACTTTCTCCTCAGTCATTACTAGAAATACCACCCAACCTGGAGACCAGTAGCTAATTAATTAGTCCTGAGAGTTCCTTCAAGAAATAAGAGATTTACCTCACCCAGTTCTATATTGAGGCTATGAATTGAAAGGATTAACTCACAGAACAGAAGCACAGATAGCCTGGTCGTATTCACCCAACTAGGTTTAAATCCCACTTATGATGATCTGTGTGATTTTGAGTAAGTTACTTTAATTTAAAAAAATATATTGATATCTTTTGATTTTTACATTGTCTAGATTTCTCCCTGCATTCCTTCTCCTTCCCCTCCCAGATAGATATACCTTGTGATAAAGAATTATTTTAAAAAGAAAAAAAGAAATGTGGAAAAAAAATCAGCAAAACTTACTAACATATCAAAAAACATTTGACTTTATTTGCAACCTTCCCCATCGGTGCATACTGATCTCTGCAAAGAAGTGGGAAGAAGTGTCCTGCCATATTTCTTCTTTGCAGCCAAACTCATTCTTTTTTTTTTTTTTTTTTTTTTTGGTGAGGCAATTGGGCTTAAGTGACTTGCCCAGGGTCACACAGCTAGTAAGTGTCAAGTGTCTGAGGCTGAATTTGAACTCAGGTCCTCCTGAATCCAGGGCCAGTGCTTTCTCCACTGTGCCACCTAGCTGCGCGCGCCGCCCCCCTCCCCGCCAAGCTCATTCTTTATCATTTTTCAGCTTGCAGTCTTGATTGTTTTCTGGTTGTTCTTTCCATTTCCACTGTTGTCGTTACTGTGTACGTTGTTTTCTTGGCTTGAGTCACTTCACTTTGCATCAGTTTATGTATGTCCATGTTTCTCCATGTCCAACTTATTTCTTATACCACAGGAATATTTCATTTCACCTTTGACCATGATTTGTCTGGTCCTTCCCCAGTCAATGGGCTTCTACTTGTCTCTAAGGTCTTTACTGCTACCAAAAAAAAAAAAAAAAGAAAGCTGCTATAAAGATTTTGGTTTATCTGAAGCCTTTCTTTTTTCAAATGACTTACTTGGATCATAGGGCAGGTAATTTTGAACTCCCTGAGTCTTAGTTAGCTCATTTGTAAAACAAGTGTGTTGGATTAGGTGAGCTCTGAGTCCACTCCCTGCTTTAGATATCTGATCCTTTGAGTCACATAACCTCCACAGACCTCAGTTTCTTCCTCTTTCAATGACTTAGTTCTAGGTCTAGGAATACTATAATCTAGGTCATCGAAGACTAAGTCCCTTCACCATTTTGTTCAACAATTTCTTTATCTTTAGAATGGATATAACAACTGGTGGCAAGGTGCAGGTGAGAGACTGTGGTCTTGGTAGGAGTAATATATGATCAAATTAACAATTCAAAAGTTTACCAAATACAAGTGACCACACATATGCCTAAGAGCAGTAACAATTAGGTCACAGGTGCTTTGTACGTGCTGCCTTTTTTTTTTAATGCTATAATAATTATTTAAAAAGGAGACATGTTTCTTATTTGCACAGCACAGTACTTTAAAATTTCTCATGGTGGAAAGCAGACCTCCATGTCCATGACCTATGAATTATACTTGAAAATAAAATGTTTAATTACAGTTGACATTTCTGAACCTATTACGGGTGGTGCCCATCGGAGAGGTGACATTGTTTACGACACCACAAGGCTCCGGGCCTGGTGTCAGAGATTATAAACCAATTTCCATTCCTGCTCTAATGCAGGTTTAATATCAGAAGAAGAACTTTACTGTGTAAATATTAAACATTTTGTTTAAATATTAAGCATCAAAGGTCTTTTCCTTTTGATTATTAAAACAGGAAGGGCCCCAACTTTGAAAGAGGTGCCTTGCTGCATTAAGAAAATAACTGGTTCCCCCCCATCCCTACATTAATTATCATTGGACATAGATACTTGCTCAGGGAAAATGTCAGTTATCTCCTTGTGCCATAGTGGATTTCAGTCATGACTGTAGGAGCCGACCAGGTGTCTGCATCTCTCACAATTTATTCAACAAGACTCTTTTTTTCCCCCCTCACTCTTTGTCCTAAGAGTTATTGCAGAAGCCAGGGGCTGTGTCCTTTCCAAGCATACATAGAAGGAAGGCAAAAGAAATCTAAACAAGTGGAGCCACCTGGATTTGCTCAGATCCAGAACATTCTTCAAGCAACCAAATGGATGTTCCATGTAAAATGTTGGTGAGAAAGCATCCGCTGAGATGGAGATGACTTCCTACCCAACCAAACCTGGCTTGCTGTTTTCTCCCTGTGTGGTCTTAGCCTCAGTTTCCTTAACTGTAAAATAAGGGACTTATTAAGGGAGCCAGGGTGAGGAAAGATGGCTAAATTTGGGATCAGAGCACATGATTTTGAATGCCAGTTTGGTCACTTATCTACATCACATTGGGTCCCTTTGGGGGGGGGGCGGTAAAATGAGGAATGGAACAAGGTGGTCTCTAATATCCTTGCCAGTTCACTATGATTTTTGTGACTCGATGACCTCTAAGCTCCTCATCAGTTTTAAGCTAATCTTATGATTCTTCCTTAAGACTGTCAAAATTATAGCACAGAAGTAGCAATTTCTTATAACTGGTTCTGCAGATAAATACTTGAGAGGAATTTGAAGTCTGCTGCTCAATGACATCGTGGGCCATGAATATTGACTCCCTCTCAGGTTAACAAAACAGAGGCTTTGAATGCCACACTCCCAATCATGGAAGAATGATCTCAGATCCTCATTCGGCAATACTTAGGGTCTGCTAGCTTCGTGTTGCTTTTCTTAGGCATTGCTATTATAAAATGAACAGTAGAGCTTTCTGTTTATGCGAAGAAGGTATGAAAGATTCATAGGGAGCTGTTAAATTGGAAGTTCCTTTGTCTGCCTTAATGAAGTGCTTGCTTATTTGAGAAGGCCGTACTATTGCAGCAAGGAGGTCTTAAGCTGTTTGGTATTCTAAACAGCTCAGTGCCTTGAGAAATGGAGTTGTCGTTTTCCCTCTTGAAAACCAAGCTCTCCATGGCTAGGAAAGGTGCTCCAAATAGGAATGGCCTTAAATGGAGAAATAGAGAAAAAACTGCAGGGGAGGGCTTGAGGAAGAGGGGAGACAGCCCTATTAATCCATAGCCAAGAATCCAAAATACCCGAGAAAACTTTCTGTCCCTCTCTCTGTCTCTGTCTGTCTCTATCTCTGTCTGTCTCTGTCTCTGTCTGTCTCTCTCTCTCTGTGTCTCTCTTCTCTCTTTTTCTCTGTTCTTTCTTTTTATCTCCCCTCTTCTCTTCTCTTCTCTTCTCTTCTCTTCTCTTCTCTTCTCTTCTCTTCTCTTCTCTTCTCTTCTCTTCTCTTCTCTTCTCTTCTCTTCTCTTCTCTTCTCCTCTCCTCTCCTCTCCTCTCTTCTCTTCTCCTCTTCTCCTCTTCTCCTCTTCTCCTCTTCTCCTTCTCTCTCTCTCTCTCTCTCTCTCTCTCTCTCTCTCTCTCTCTCTCTCTCTCTCTCATAGAAATATATGTATATGTGTCTCTGTGTGTAAAAGACATTGTTGGGGGCAGCTAAATGACACAGTGGATAAAGCACCGGCCCTGGATTCAGGAGGGCCTGAGTTCAGACACTTGACACTTACTAGCTGTGTGACCCTGGGCAAGTCACTTAACCCTCATTGTCCCCCCCCAAAAAATGACATTGTTGAATGCATTATGACAGGAAATGGAGGAAGGCCACTGAGGATTACCCAGTGATGCATGAAGGATTCTGGAATTTTAGGTATATCCTTGATGAATGGTTTACATAAGGACATGGACAAGAATTTCATAAGATGAGGAAGTATGTATGGATTATGATTTGGATCCCTTGAGGCAATATCCATGTTGATGAAATAACAAATTCACTGAAATATTATTTTTAAGAGATAATATTATCCCTGAAATCTAGACAATAGACCTTTAAGAGGGATCCTTAACCTTGTTTGTTTCTTGTACCCCTTTAATAACTTGAGATCACTTTTCAGAAGAATATTTTTAAACATGAAAAATAAAACAGAGAAATTATGAAGGAAACCCATTACACTGAAACACAGTTATCAATTTTTTTTAAGGTCAAGACATAACCACTCAAGGCCTCATGTTTCTCCTTTGTAAAATGAAGGGCTAGAAGATGCGACTTACTTAGTCCCTTCCAGCTCCAACTCCCTGATTCTGTGATTCCTTGAAATATCTTTGCATGCACTAATTTACTTGTCCAGGACACACCAATGTTATTTAATTTTTCAATCAATAACTTTATGAGTTTCTGTTAAGCACTTGCTGTATGTCTAGTGCCATGCTTATGGATGTGATGAAGCATAAGAAATGGTCCTTAACTTTAAAGGAATTTGCCATCTATATAAAGGAGGAAGAATTAGTGCCTGTGACACAATTAGGCACTTGATTGGGTGGTGATGAAAAATGAGGTTTCGCTATATAAGGTAGAATAGGATGATACAACACCTTAAAAGTTCCCAAAGTGTTAGATCATGGGATCATGTATCCCTGAATCATAGATATAGAACTGAAAGGGATCTTAGACCCAACCAATCCCATTCCTTCATTTTATAGATAAGGAAAATGAGGCCAAGAGAGGTTAAGTGACTTGTCCAACATCATGTAGGTAGTCAGCAACAGAAGTAGGATTTGAATTCAGGTTGTCTCCAAATTTAGTCAATTTTCCAGTGAAGTGCGCTACCTCTCAGGTAGCAACGTGTTTCTGTGAGCAATACGGGGCATTATTAGAGTGTGAATCCCAATTCAGATCTATGTGGCCATATTGGCTCCCTGGGCATTCTTCCTTAATGAGTTCAGTGCCTTACTCTCTTCTTTAGCTCCTCCCCTCATATAGGGTTCAACATATATAATGATGCCTCCTAAAACACCCTGATCCTCAATCTGCTGAAGTCCCTTGGCTTACTTGTCTACTCCACCTTGGTTATCTGCAGAGAAGGCCATGCCCTTGATCTTATTATCAGCCATGAATGTTCCACTTCCTCATTCAAGGACACTTAAATTCCCTTGTCTGATCATAATCTTTTATTAGAACACATTTCCCTTTACCTCACACCTCCTAACCCTGTCTTTTGTTCTCACATGACCTCCATTTCCTCCACCATTCCATTCTCTCTCAGACCTTTGCCTTTTCACTGGCTTCATGGTCCTCCCATCTCTATCTCAACATCTGTGTTTTTTGTTGGTTTGTTCGTTTGTTTTTTCTGGTGAGGCAATTGGGGTTAAATGACTTGCCTAGGGTCACAAAGCTAGTAAATGTGAAGTGTCTGAGGCCAGATTTGAACTCAGGTCCTCCTGAATCCAGGGCCAGTGCTTTTATCCACTGCACCACATAGCTGCCCTCTATCTCAACGTCTTAGTGAATCAACTCAACTCTACTGTAACCCATATGATTGAATTCCTTGTCACCTTTTTCTTATTGCTGACAACACTTTGCCAAACCCCAGAAGCGGATCCCTCCTACCATCTCCCAACTCTTATTTACATGCATGTGTTCCTGGATGGATGTGAAGGAGATCATCAGATTGTGACCACAGGGTGCACAACAAATGCAGTAGACTGCATTTAAATGAATTGGCCTTTTTGATCATTCTTTAGCTTTGACACAGTTGATCACCATTTCTTCCTGCATACTCTCTCCTCTCTGTTTTTTCATGACACTATTTCTCTCCCAGATCTCCTTCTCTTTTTCTTACAGCTCCTTTTCAGGCTCCTTTGATGTTTCTCTATCTCTGTCATGCTCACTAAATTTTGTCCCAATCCTGGACTTCCTTCCCCTTCTGCTCTATATTGTGTGTATCACTTGGCAATTTTATTAGGCTCCTCTTCTTAGCTCCTCTATTACCATCAAGGGCAGTAAACCCCCCACACACACACACTGCCCCAACCCAGTTAACCAGACTACAACCTCAGTGTCATCCTTGACTTCTCATTGGTACTCATATTACACATCCAATCCATTTCCAGATCTTGTCAATGCTACCTTGCCAACATCTCTAGTATATGGCCCCTTCTCTCAACTCATCTCATGCCCTGGGTGAGGTCTTCTGCCACCTTTCCCCTAGATTATTATAATAACTGTCTAATTGAATTCCTTGCCTCAAGTCTCTCCCTAATTTGATAAATACTTTACTCAGTTGCTAAAGTGATTTTTTTTTAAAGCACAGGTCTGACCAAGTCACCCAATACTCCCTGCCCCTCCCCCAAGTCCAGGATCAAATATATAGTCCTCTGTCACCTAAAACTCTTCAAAACATGGCTTTTTCCTACCTTTGTTGTTATTCAGTCATTTCACTTGTGTCTGACTCTTTGTAACCCTATTTAAGGTTTTCTTGGCAAAGATACTGCAATCATTTGCCATTTCCTTCCCTAACTCATTTTACAGATAAAGAAAATGAGACAAACAGGGTTAAGTGACTTGCCCAAGGTCACACAGCTATTAAGTGTCTGAGGCCAGATTTGAACTCAGGAAGATAAGAGCTCTAGCCACTGTACCACCTAGCTGTCTTTACAGTCCTCTTACACTTTGCCCCCACTCCCTATGCATTCTGTAATCCAGCAATGCTACTCTACAGCTTTCCCTCACCCATCACAGTCCACCTCCCAAGTCTTTTCCGATTCATCCATCTGCAGGCACACTTTCTGGTCCTCCCTCCTATTACCCCACCCATTAGGGCTTTTCTCTCTCAGATTATTTTCCCTCTACGTTGCATAGCTATTGTAGATACCCAGTGATTTGCTATGGTCCACTCCATTAGAATATGAATCCCTTAAGGGCAGGGACAATTTTTGCCTTTCTTTGTCTCCCCTGGAACCTGCTATGCAATTAATAAATGTTTGTGGTCTTGACCTGATGTTTTGAGAACATCATTGTGGCCCTTGGTTTGTAGGATGAATTAAAAGGAGGGAAATGAAAAAGTCCATGAGTCAATGAGGAGGTCAGTAACCCAATGTGAGACAATAAGGGCCAGTCCCCAGTAGTGGCAGCAGCGGCAGCACTCAAGGAGAAGGAGGGAGGGAGGGAGGCATGCGAAAGACATTAACTCTTTTGGTGATCAGTTGTAAACATGTGGTTTTCAGTTTGATTTTTCCTCTTCTATGTTTTATATTTTCTTTTCTTTCCTCTGGTTGAATAGCTTTTTTTTTTTTTTTTGGTGGGGCAATTGGGGCTAAGTGACTTGCCCAGGGTCACACAGCTAGTAAGTGTTAAGTGTCTGAGGCCGGATTTGAACTCAGGTCCTCCTGACTCCAGGGCTGGTGCTCTATCCACTGTGCCACCTAGCTGCCCTGGTTGAATAGATTTGATGTGAATATACCAGCTCATGGTAAAAGAAGTCAGCCAGGGGTCATTGTCTCAGCGAGGGCACTAACCACAAGGCTCTTCAATCTCTGTATCCCTTTGTTGATCTGCATCTTAGTTTTACTTTGGGGATAATACACTTTGTCCATCCCTAGAGAATGCTTCTAGCAAGTCTTGGATTTCTCAGGTATTTAGGTGGTACCACAAAGGATAGAGCACTGGGCCTGGAATCAGGAGGACCTGAGTTCAAATCCAGCCTCAGTCACTTCCTGGAAAGCAAGTCACTTAACTGCTGTCTGCCTGCCACAGTTTCCTCAAATGTAAAATAGGAATAATGATAGCATCTACTTGTCAGGGTTGTTGTGAGGCTCAAATTATGTGTGTATATAGCCCACATACATATGTGTGTACATATATATGTACATACACACGTGTATGTATATGTAAATATAGATGCATGTGTGTTCATGTGCATATATAAATACACCTGTGAACATACATACAATATTTGCAATTATGAACATACATTAGACTTGTGTGTATAGGCATACGCACCCATATACACATACATACCTATGTATACATACATGTGCGTGCATGCATGTGTGTGTCAGAGTGCCTGGCACATAACAGACTTTTAATAAATACTCCTCCCTTGCCCTTGCCTCTCCCCAGCCCAGGTGAGAGGTGCTTTGTAACTACAACGCATCACTTTTAATGGCCCTTGCTTTTTAAAATCCTTATCATCATCCTGAGGGAGTTGAGGCAGAATGCATTTTGAATCAAAACTCACACTCTGTTAACCTTTTCAACATTATTTTCTCCTACCTTGGCTTCTCTTCATTTGCACTTGTCACTCGATGCTATCCTTCAAAGATTCCTCTTCTGGGTGATTTAGAGGCGTGCTTACTGGATCAGGTAGTTTATTTTAATATGATTCCATTTATAGGTCATTTTAATGTCCAGCATAGTGATATCGTAGAGGTCTTTACTAGGGAAGCTGGAGCAGTTTGTATTCTTCCCAGCTCAAGTTCTTCTTTCTTTTCTCTTTCCTTAAAGACCTGTTTCATATATGGGAATGTTATTTTCCCTGTTTTCATAAAATTCCATTCAAAAAGTATTTATTAAGGGCATACTCATACTATGTGCCAGAAACAGCAATGGGCACTAGAAGTTAAACACAAATACACAGACACAGACACACAGAGACACACACACACAGACACAAACACATACGCACACACAGAGGAAGTAGTCCCTGCTCCCAAGGAGTTCACATTCAATTGGAGGAAGATAATACAAGAAAATACAAAATGGACTCTGGTTCAAATCTCAGCTCTGATACTTACTATATTAATGACCTTAGACATATTATATGAAGGTAAGATATGCTGAGGAGTGTCATATATTGGGAAAAACTAGCAGGCCAGTTTGGCTGCATAGAATATATGACAAGTAATAATGTGTAATTATTGTAGAAGGACAGGCTCAGGGGTGTACTAAAGCCTGCTAGAACTAGCTCATGAAGAGCTGATCAAATGAGATAATATTTGTAAAACACTTAGCACAGTACCTTACATGCAATAGATACCATATAAATATTTGTTCCCTTCCCTACCAGTGATAGATAGGTAGAAAGATAGATGGTAGATAGATGATAGATATGTATGTATGTATATATGTATAGATAGATAGATAGGTAGATAGATAGATGATAGACAGATAATAGATAGACAGACATAGATAGATAGATAGATAGATAGATAGATAGATAGATAGATAGATAGATAGATAGATAGATAGATAGATAGATGATAGACAGACGGCCAGACAGACAAGCAGACGGATAGATAGATAGATAGATAACATTTCTTCTAGAAATTACATAAATTGAGGAGGTGTAGGGATTGATTTTCAAACCATTTAAAAACACAGAAAACTATCAAATGCATGGGAAAACCCCCACAAACTACCTTATTACCAAAGCAAAAAACATCAAATGAATATCAATAACTAAAGAGACACAGTCCTACTTTTCTATCTCTGCAAAATTATTATGAGAACAAGCTACACATATATCAAAGAGATCCCTGATGTAAATGGGAGAAGAGAATGGGCAATCTTTCACAAATGATATTCTAAGCTAGACTACATCTTTACTATCACACAATTGATGATGGGTAAATATTTGTTAAGTTCAGTTGAATTAAAAAGTTCATAGAAGGAAAGAAGGAAGGAAACAAGCATTTATTCGGTGCCTACTATGTGCTAGCCACTTTACAAATATCTCATTTGATCCTCACAACAACCCTAGGAGTTAGGTACTACCTGTTTTTCAGTTGAGGTAATGGAAACAAAGGTTAAGTGAATTACTCAAAGTCACACAACTAAGTATCTGAAACTAGATTTGAACTCAGGTCTTACTGACTCCAAGACTTGTATTATCCCCCTGTGCTTATTCTTCATTGACTACAAAAAAGTCTTTCATTTGTAGAGAAAAACACTGCCTTAGAGAATATTATCCAAGAAGGTGTTTATTGTGCATATGACATAAGTCTTTGAAAGAAGTAGCAATAGAGAGATAACTTTGCTTGATGACCTTCTGATTATTAATATTAATCAGGGAAGGAGAGAAACATTTTTGTAGTACCTACTATGTGCCAGGGACCATGCTAAGTGTTTTACAAATATGTCATTTTATCCTCACAATGACCCTATGTGGTAAGTGCTATTGCTATCCCCTTTTATAGTTGAGGAAACTGGGGTAAACAGAGTTTAGGTGACTTATCCACAGTCACACAGCCAGTAAGTGTATGACAGTAGATTTGAACTCAGATCTTCCTGACTACAGGAGCAGCACAACATAGCTATGCCCACAGGAAAACCAAGTCGATGAAGAACATCCATCTCTTAGACAATGGTCTACAGTTGCATGGACAATCCATTGAAGTGATCACTTGGCACTATTTTTTGTATAGGCTCTACACTTGGATAATTAATTGGGTCCAAGATTGGATAGAGGGGTGAAAGGAGGCTTGGGTGTATTTTGGAAATTGTGTATAGTGTTTCTCATGACAATGAGCGTCTCACTAAAACATAGCCATGTCTTTTAATGTCAATATTTCTCTGATGTTTCTGTTTGGCTTCAGGGCATCGAATACTCGGGGCTCCTTAGAATTTAGTTGTGGGTCATCTAAAGTGCAATGTAGAGGCATTTAGTAGGCATGAGGAGGATGCAACATATTTACAGGGAAAAAAATAGTTCTGGAAAAGAATAAAGGATGTCACGAGTAAACTATATGACCAAAAAAAGAGAGATGGGCCATTTATGAAATGAATAAAGGACAAATAAGGTACTGCCAATATGCTTTTTTGGTTTTATTACAACATACAGAGAGCCCGAGGGAGGTCTGCAGCATGTTGGGTGGGGCCTATTTGAAGTATTTATGGTAAGGCACTGACAAAAGTTGCTTGGGATGAAAGTGTATAAATTGGTTTTGATTTTCATTGTTGAAGCAATAAAAAGCATTAATGAGATCACAGATCATGGAGTCACATGGTCATTGCTCCAATGTTAGATGAGACCTTATCCAGTGTGGATATTGCACAGTGGAAGGATTTTGAGACAGATGACGTGAGTTTCAATCTCAGCTCTATCACTGACTCTGTGTGACCTTGGGCAAGTAATTGTACCCTTCTGGGCCTCAGTTTCTTCAGGTGTAAAATGATATGGCTGCAATAGATGTTTTCTAAGGTCTTTTCCAACTCAAAATCTAGTGGTCCTATGGACATATCATGGAGTAGATATTATTTGTACTAGGCCTTAAAAATTGGGCAAGATTTCTATGGGAAGCATATCCTTTTGGAGAATATCATGAGCAACGTTATGGTGTTAAGGAAACAACAAGCATTACTGAATAAATCAATCTGTCTAGAGTGGTGAATTTATGTATGTAAGACCAAAAAGAGAGCTGGGTGGGGGGAATAGTAGAGGATCTTCAATATGAGGCTTATGAGTTGGACATTCATCTTGTAGGCAATAAATAAACCATTGAAGGTTTTGTGCAAAATAGTCACATAGTCAAAACATGACTTTAGGAAGATTAATTGATTAATTTAGCTTGCAGGATTAGGGATAAAGAGAATAAGAATTCAGGAGACCAGTTTATGGGCTATTGTAGACATGCAGGTGTCACTGAGTACCTTGACTCCCATACTCTTCTTATATTCTCATCACCCAAGTAGGATAATTAGAAGTATGCCAGGAAATAATAAATGCTCAGAAATATTGAGAACCTAGCAGAAGTGTTAATTAATGGGCAGAGGAATGACAAGATGGGTGGGGAAAGAAGAAAAAGATCTAACCAAGCTAAAATGAACTTCAATGGGAGGGAACTATACTCTTGTGGAGTTGCAAGTGTTTAAGGCTATGTGGAATACTCCTCTCAGGGTGGAGAAGTCTTCAGGAACCTTGTCTTCCCTAAATCTTTTGTCAGGGTTAACATTTTTCAATGCATTAGGATAAAGTGGATTTTCTATTTGCTAGTTCCTTTATTTCAAGGGGCCAGAAGAACACATACTATTTATTTATTTATTTTTTATTTTTTTGGTGGGGCAATTGGGGTTAAGTGACCACATACTATTTTCAAAAGTGTAATACATAGAAGTATTTCAACTTCACCCAGGAACTCCTTACAAGTCACCTTGGTTTGGGAATGTTGAAATATTAAAAGCATTTAATGATGAGGCTAAAGGATAAGCTCTTGGGATTTTTTTTTAAACAAGAGTTAAGGGGATAATGCTCTACAATAACGTAAAGTACTTTGATATTTTCAAGATGGTATTACAATTCAATATAATTATGATTCATAAATAAATGGTCACATCCTTCTTTAATGAGTAGTAATTTTAAATAATCAGGACAAAAACGTCCCCAAAGCCATCATCACGGTAGGACAAAAGCCCTCAAATTGCATGCAGTTGTCAATGATAGTCTGAGAGTATCATTTTATGCAACGGACAGCTCATTCATGAGGATAGTCTGTCCTAGCTGAAGATTAATTTGTATTGCTGTATGCTGCCTCATACACAACTCTATTTGTGACATGATGTTTTTGGCATTTCTCAGGGACGTTGTAGACATCATCCATTTCCATTTGGCCTTTAAAAAACTGGCCTCCGGGCGGCTAGGTGGCACAGTGGATAAAGCACCGGCCCTGGAGTCAGGAGTACCTGAGTTCAAATCCGGCCTCGGACACTTAACACTTACTAGCTGTGTGTCCCTGGGCAAGTCACTTAACCCCAATTGCCTCACTAAAAAAACAAAAAAAAAAACTGGCCTCTTCCAAGATGCAGGGGTGAAAACAGCAATAATAATGACAACAACAACTACAACAACAAGAAAGAAAAATCTGGTGGGCACACATAGATACAAACACAAACACAAATCCCTCAGTACTTCTGTAGGTCTGCTGATAAGGATGAGAAGTAAAGTTTTAGATAACACCATGGCATAGTGGATAGAGAGCAGACCTCAAAGCTAAGAGGAACTGGCTTCAGGTCCTGCCTCAGATAAATACTATGTGATGGAGCAGTTAGGTGGTGCAGTGGATAGAGCACCTGCTCTGGAGTCAGGAGGACCTGAGTTCAAATCCAGCCTCAGACACTTAATACTTACTAGCTGTGTGACCCTAGGCAAGTCACTAAACCCCAATTGCCTCACCAAAAAAAAAAATACTATGTGACACTGGGGAAATTATTAACCTCCCACTGCTGTAAGTAACTCAGAGAGAGTCAGAGAAGGTGTCTTACTGAATTGCACTCTATATTAGTGAAACACAAGTCTAGTCACTACACCTATTTGAAAGTATGGATAGCTCCAATATACATTCCACATAAAGTGTTCACATAATCTTTCAATAATACTCTTAAAAGTCATTAAGCACCAAAGTAAAATATGTGCCAATGCTTAGCAATATCACTTTGTTTGGGTTTCACCCACTGGTAGTTTTGCTGAAAGCAAACTTTCCCCAAACCTTTATCCACTAACCAAACCTATTTGAATTATTTTTGGACGCCAAGTTGGAAATCTACAAATGACCCTCCGTTGATAGGACTTTATAATATCAAAATGTTTTCTTGGATATTTTATTGTTTTTCATGCACCATTGGCAAAAATCGAATTTGGTTTCAGAAACGATTTCAAATGGATCTGTTTCTGTTCTCTTGACATTTTAAACTTGCTTATGTAAAATGATTTCATCTTTCTTTATTGAAAGGTACTGTACATTTTGCAAGTCCTAATATCTCCCCTGGCATGGCATGATTGTTGAATCAAGTTTAAAAATGTAGAAGAAACTGGTCTAGAGAGAAGGGGTAGATGATGTTATGTTTCTCAACAGTTGTTAAGTTGAAGATGGATGTACAAACCATAAAGAAAAAAATGCTGATGTGCTTTTTGGTTGAGCGATCTCAATCTGGGAAGGCCAGAGCAGCTGTCCTTCATTAACTTAGTTCTTTTCTAACATTATGGGTAGGTCAATAACTGTGGCTTCCACACATCTTGAGCTTGAGATTATTGAGATAGAGTTTATTATTTGCCAAAGTAACCAATGAATCCATAAGCATTTGTTAAGTAATTTCTATGTGACAGGCTCTAGGCTAAAGCCCTTTAAATATCAAGTCAAAAATGAAACAGTTTCTGCCCTCAAGGAGTTTACATTCTATTAAAGGGGAAAGAAACCACATATAAATACAAATATACACACATATTTCTATACATAAAATATACATATATCCTACCTTATACAAAATGAAAGGGTTGGACTAGATGGCTTCTAAGGTCCCTTTCACCTCAGAATCTGTGGTCTTATAATCTATCTTGTCCCGCTCCACCATGATGCTCAACCTCCCCCTAAAATATTCTCGACAATATTCTATGGCTCCCTTAGAGGCACTGTGGAAGAATGGATAGAGTTCTAGACCTGGAGTCCTACCTCAGTCACTCCCTAACCGTATGATTCTGGGTAAGTCACTACTTCACTTCAGTAGAGCTTTCTTTAAGTGTTAAAGTGCGATATAAATGTAAGTTATTGTTATTGGTAGTGGATGGAATGCTAGTCTCAAAGCCAGGAAGACCTGGGATCAAGGCCCACCTTTGACACATCCTGGATGTGTGACCCTGGGAAAGTTACTTAGTTTTAGTCACCTTTAAAGACTACAAATTGGAGCAGCTAGGTGGTGCAGTGGATAGAGCACTGGCCCTGGATTCAGGACTACCTGAGTTCAGATCCGGCCTCAGACACTTAACACTTGCTAGCTGTGTGACCCTGGGAAAGTCGCTTAACCCCAATTGCCTTACTAAAATAAATAAGTAAATAAAGACTATAAATTGCAGAGAAAGTGCCAATCTACGCTGGTAGAGTTTTCACTGCTTTTGTCCAGGAGATACCTTTTACCAATGAAATAACAGCTTCAATTCCTATTATCCTATAAAGGCTGGGCAACTTTCATTTTAGAAGCCCACTGTATAGAGAGATGGATCTAGAGTCAAGAAAATTTGTGTTCAAATCTAGCCTTAGGTGCTTGCTGGATATGTGATTCTGGACAAGTCACTTAACGTCTGTCTGCCTCAGTTTCTTCAACTATAAAATGGAGATAATATTAGCACCTATTTTTCAAGGTGGTTGTGAGGATGAAATGACATAATTTTTAAAGCATTTTGAAAACTTTAAAGTGTTATATAAATGCCAAATAGATTTACTACTACTACTACTACTACTACTACCACCACCACCACCACCAGCACCGCCATCTTACTACTACTACCTTACTACAACTCCTGGCTCTGCTTTTGATTTACCATATTTTGATGCCATGTCTTCCTATAGGCATCTGTGAATATCCCTCCACCAAGTTCCATGCCAACCCACTTTTCCGATTTGTAGGTTCCTACTGGAGTCTCCATTTTGGAAAGGGACCCAGGCCAGGTAACCTTTATTCTGATACCGATTCTGCTTCTGATTTTTCAGGTCTTGCCACAAAGTACCATTGGATATCTGATTCCCTTCCCATTTCACTTCCCTTTTGTGCATTATATTCCCTCATTAGAATATAAACTTATTGAGGGTAGGGCTGTATTTCTTTTTGCTTATATTTGTATCCCCAATGCTTCGCACAATAAGTACATAATGAAGTGCTTGTTACCTGCTAATCATCTACCTCCTCCTCTTCCCCTTTCTTCTCATCAAAGTCCTTGTAGGTAAAATTGCTAGAAATTTATGAAATCAAAGTCTTCAGCATATAGCATCAACACCACCTCCTGCTGGGTATGTTGAAGATCAAAAGATCTGGAAATTATCTGCACTGAGAAGATAATTAAAATTTCTTCTTGAGCACTTCCAATGATGTTCCACAAATAGAAAAGATTCAAGGAATCAAAGGTCGAACATGATTTAAGAGTCCAACCCAGGGACAGCTAGGTGGCACAATGGATAAAGCACTGGTCTTGGATTCAGGAGGACCTGAGTTCAAATCCAGCCTCAGACACTTAACACTTACTAGCTGTGTGACCCTGAGCAAATCACTTAACCCTCACTGCTCCACCCCACTCCAAAAGAATCTAACCCATACCTGAGCACAAATCCCATCTCCATACCCCCAAGCATGGCATGGGTGTACAAGCCTGATGACAACGGGGTCATTCCTAGAACCCAAAGTAGCAGTCACATTCTGAGGATGGAATCCATGTGTGTGAATTGGGGAGTAGTTCCAGAAGGCACTCCATTCATTATGAGAGAAACACTACCTATCCTGAACTTGCTTCACTTAATTACCTGTAGTAAGTAACAGTATCTCAGCCATCATTTATAACCATTGTGCTCTAGTTACCAAGTCTCTTAGTACCAAGATTCTGACCAGAACCAGAACCAGGACTTCAGGTGCCAAGATCAGTCCTTACCAGGAACTAAACTCATGTCTTCCCCAAGTATGGTGTGCATAGCCATTTGTCATCTTGGTTTGAAGTAAGGAAACTCTTGTATATATGCAATGTCTCCTTAGCAATTTTGAAGTGACATCATCTCCTTGCCGAAGTCAAGTCTTCTCCTGTCAGTGATTGCATTGTCTACCATCTCTGCTGCAGAGTTTGTTCCTTAGATATTATCTCATCTCCAGACTCTCCTCATCCTCTTGCTCCTTCCCTTCTGGCTAAATGTTCACCTCAGTGCCAGGTACATAGTAGGTGCTTGATTAAAAACTTGCTAAGTTGGGACAGCTAGGTGGCGCAGTGGATAGAGCACTGGCCCTGGATTCAGGAGGACCTGAGTTCAAATTCGGCCTCAGACACTTGACACTTACTAGCTGTGTGACCCTGGGCAAGTCACTTAACTCCAATTGCCTCACCAAAACAAAACAAAATAAACAAACAAAAAAATTGTTAATTTCGATGTTCCCCCTCTGTATTTGCCCTGGCTGTTCTGCTTCCCAGGAATGCTCTCTCTTTTTACCCTCACTTCTTTGAATGCCTAGCTTTCTCCAAAGCTCTATTCAGACACAATCTCCCAGGGAAAGTCTATCCTCATCTCTCTCCCAGCTCAAATTATCTTGTACTCTTAAATGTGAGGTCTTCTGAGTGAGGGATCATTTCATTTTATCTTTGTGTCCCCAACCCATGGAACATAGTAGATACTTAATGATCTTTGCTGACTGAATTGTTCATTTATTATACTACTGTCTTCTTCACTGTATTTCTCTTAGTCTAGCCTATGATTACATTCACTTTTTTTTTACTGTGGTATTGATTTATATTGAAGTTTTAACCCCCTGCAATCCACAGATATTTAAAAAAGTAGTCTATAAAAATTGATATGGGATGGTAATTACTAAAACTTATTCACAAAACCACAATAGGTAACACTGAAAGTTAGTTTAAGGGCACAGAAGACATCTCCAGAAGAATTATGGCTAAGGGTACCCTTTATCTGAAAATTTTCACCCAGAGTTGTGCAGAGTTGATAGAACCTAGAAAGCCCTATGAACAAGTCATTTCCCCAACCTCAAAGCCAATCCAACTTTACAAACCATGACTGAAATGTACATCTTCAGAATAAATAATCACTAGCATTAATATAGTGTTTTGAGGTTTGCAAAGCACTTTCTGCATGATATCTCATTTAATAATGTGACAATATGACAAGTTTGGATTCTGAAGCAGTGAAATCCGATGACATGTTAGTGATTTTAAAACGTAGCCCCCACTTGTGTTTTCCCCTTTTATGTTCAGTCTGGGAAAAGGGAAATCATACTTTATCACACTCCGATTATTACTGACATTTAATCCTATGGGGTATATTTTCTGTGCATGGCACAGCAATGGGTTTTAGCCATATAACTCCAATTAATACTGATGGCAATCATCTGCCAGTCCACAGAACTTTTACTAAAGAATTTACCCCAAAGTTTCAATATATGATATTCCCTTCATGTGCATCCATTGTCAGAAGGAGGTATCATTAGACCACCCAAGGTTTGGGCAAAAGGGGACCTAGAAAAATTTTTAAATGAGAAAATTATGATTCCCTTTCAATTTTTCAGCTTCTGAGAAAATAATCCTACTGCTTCTGTCATTATCAATTATCCTTGAAAGACATAAGTACATTGAGTACAAAAATAAATGGCATCTCTCAACTGCCAAGCATCACTTGTAAACAAAGCCAGACCATTTCCGTGCTTTTATGCAGATGGGATTCAGGGAGAAGGCTACTACTGGGTGGTTATTCCCATAATTCTAATTATTTGCTGGACTGGAGTGTGGGGTGGATATATAACAACTTAGAGCAGGTTCTGTTCAATTGGATAATTTCTGAGCAATGAATATGGCAATCTAATTGGGTGAGGCACCTGTGACTTCAGTATAGTGAAAGACTATAAGTAAGATGTAGACTTCATAGTTTTTTACATGTTATAGAAAGGAAAATGGCAAAGATGATATAGAAACCAGTAAGAAGACTAGGTACAACAGTATCTAAATCTATTGAAAATTGAACTACATTTGGGACAATTCCTAAAACAACATTATAGCCTGAAAATTAACATTCTGGGCTGTTTTGGAACCCAATATCATCCTAAGAGAAGTTGGGTTTTGTTAGTGGTATTGCTATTTTTCCTTCTCTCCAGGATGTCCTAGGATCATGAGACCTGGAAAGGAGAATGCAAACATACCATCAAAAAGACACCAGATTGTCACCAAAAATTCCTCTTCTTTAAAGAGAAATGATCTTAAAAGATTCTCTCTCTACCCCCTGAACCAAGATAGTTCTACAAGAGAACTATTTATATTCTTATCATTGATTAGACACTTAGCCAGCTAGCCAATTGTTCCCAGTTGTCATCATCAGCAGGAGTTCACAGAATCACAAAATCCCAGATCTTAGAGTTGGAAGGGACCTCAGAGACCATCTAGCCTAAATCAATAGCTGAAAAAGGGATCGCCTCTACCATAACACCAACACATGGTCACTTAGCCTCTCATTGATGCTCTCCAGTGAGAACAATGCCATTATCTCCTGAGACAGCCCATTCCAGGTTTGGACAGCTCAACTCACAGCAGTTAAGTCATTTCTTACATCAAGCCAAAATCTGCCTCTCTCAGACTTTCTCTTATTCCTACTTATGTTCATTACATCCAAAGAGAACAAAGCTAATCTTTGTGTGTGTGTGTGTATGTAAAATGTCATACATGAAGATAACTATCAGGTTTCCCCAAAAGCTTCTTATTTCCAAATTAAACATCCCTAGGTCTTTCAAATGGTCTTCATTTGACATGGTCTATTGTACTCTTACCATCTCCGTCAACTTCTTCTAGATTAGTTCAAGCTTATCAATATTCTTTTGAAAATATAGGTCCCAGAACACAATACTCCACTTCTCTACCTGTGGTCTTATCGGGACAGAATATGGCTGAAAAATCAATTCTCTTGCTCTGAAGACTGTGCCTCTCATGTGTTTCCTCCATTAGGATGTCTTTGGTCTTTTTGTTTATTTGTTTTCTGTTTTTATTTTTCTAAAAGGTCATACTAGTCAATCTTATTTAAGATTGGCAACTCAGGGACAATTGGATACAAAGAACAGTCAGCCTTAGACAGCAAGTTGCCAATGAACCGCTTGGTTTTGAAAAGATGGTCCTTTGTTTCAGGTAGAAGAAACAGAAAAATACAAAGTTGTAGGCACATAGTAGATGCTTAATAAATATTTGGTTGATTGAAATGGTATTAAGAATAAGGACCCTTGATATTTATCTTATTCTCATCCATTTATTTACTATGTGCCCTATGATTAATTCCTTTAAATCATTTGCTTCAATTATTCCATCTAGATAAAAGGGCAACATGTCAGAGGGAAAAAAAAAACACTTATTAAGAAAATGTGTGAAATTCCTTCAAGATACATAGAACTGAGAAAATGAACTTTCCTCTCTTCTTTTTGAGAGGTGGGTGTGGAACAGTATATGCACTGAAACTCACTTGATATTTTGGCTAATTTTGCTGAACTGATTATATTTCTTTTTCTCTTTTAATTATTTGTTATAAAAATGTCTCTCTGATTGGGGAGGGTAGACAGATGCATTAGAAATGAAGTTGAAGTGAACGAAAAATCTATTATTAAAAATAAGAAAAAAGATGTACTAAGCCCATTTTAGATGAATATTGTTATTTGACCAATTCCTTATCCTTCAGCCTATTTCTTATGCTTATTTATTTTCCCTTTAAATGTTCTACTCCCTCCAAGGTTACTTTCTGAATTCCCACTGGATTATGCCTCTGGGGAGGGGAGGGGAGGTGTGTGTGTGTGTGTGTGTGTGTGTGTGTGTGTGTGTGTGTGACTATTTACTTCTATAACTCATGGTTCTAAGCATAATCCTGAAGGACTGGATTTTCTAGTGCTGTCACTCATGAGCCCCCAGTGGGAGGTGTACTTCCTATTGATCAGTCAATAGCCTCATTTACTTTTAGAAAGGCTATTTACTAAGCAAGAAAAGAAAAACTGCTACAAAAACAATCCCCTTACATTGTCCATATGCTCTTCACTTACATACACAAGTTACCCGGGGAGAGTGGGTTCAACTTAAAAGTAATGATAGCAGTGAGGTACATGTGTAAGGAACCTATGTGGTGAAGGGATAACTCATAGCTTCTGATTACCCAGAGTGCTTTTCTCCCTTTGCAGAGTTCTCATGAAATTCCCCTTAAGTAAAATCCTTAGCCTGAATTTCTCTCTTTCTTTTCTTTTTTTTTTTTTAGTGAGGCAATTGGGGTTAAGTGACTTGCCCAGGGTCACACAGCTCTTAAGTGTTAAGTGTCTGAGGCCGGATTTGAACTCAGGTCCTTCTGACTCCAGGGCCAGTGCTCTATCCACTGCACCACCTAGCTGCCCCAAATTTCTCTCTTTCTGACAATCCTGTTGCCTGAAGTTGTCCTTTCTTTGGTGTATCTAGTTTCTCCATCAATCATTAATGTTCTGGGGCTAATGATAGTGATAACTTTAATGGAAACTCCAGATTTTCTCACCTCTTTAATGATGAGGCAAGAGGAGAAAAGGGAGGTGAGAGAAAGACAGAAGCATGGAGACAGACAGACAGAGGGAAAAAAAGAGAGAAAGAGGGGGAGGGAGGGTGAGAGAGTGTGTGTGAATGAGAGAGAGAGAGAGAGAGAGAGAGAGAGAGAGAGACTCTTCACATTCCCCTATACGCCCCCCCCCATACCAAGAGCAATTCAATTCCCTCTCAGGAGTCCTTTACTGATTAATTTATATGCTATTCAACTAACTGGCTCCAAAATATCATGTTCTTTTAAAATTATCCTAAAGATGTGTCTGATTCTTGTAGCCAGTCACAAGATATTTCTCTCTTTTGTGTAAACAGATAAGATTATAATTCAGAAGGATAGACTCTATGGAAACTGGCAAGAGAGGATCCCCTTCCCAGGAAAATATATTTATAAATATATTTTACAAATAAATATAAATATATATTTATAAATATATAAAAATACATACATGGTATAAATGCCATATATAGACATAGTATTTTACATATATGTACATATATTATACATAATATATAATGTGTGTGCACATATACTTGCATGTGTGTGTGTGTGTGCGTGTATACAAATACATGTAGGATAGACAGTTGAGCTTGAAGTCAGGAAGACATAAGTTCAAACACTGGTCCTGACATTACCAGCTTTGTAAGCCAGGGCCAGTTATTTAGCCTCTGCTTACTTCAATTAACTCCCTAGGATTGATCTACTAAATTGTCCCAGATCTTGAGATGTGTTGGTAGAAGGTGCTCCCTCCTCTGATGAAATTACAGCTTCCTCTTGCATTCTCTAATGAAGACATCTGAATTTTAAAACACATAGTTGGGCCAGGATTTGGCGGGGTGTGGAGGTCTGTATTTGAAATGTTTTAAGGCCAAAGCTACTCACTGACCTTTGAATGGAGATGACATGACAAATATTCACATATTATAGGCTATGTCTCCATTTCTAATCAGCATTGATGCAAATTAGGAATTCTTAAACATTGCAAGAACACATCTTAAACAGGTCTCCATACCATGCACACACCAATTCCTTTCCAATGCCTCTACCTGGCTGCAGGGGCTCAATGTAACTGAAATCGATGAAGTAGTCCAAGTGAATCTGGGTTACCATAGTGTTACATGAGGAGTAGCTAAGCCATTTGTAGCTAAGAAACACCAGATTCATTAACATTTACTCAATAGGATTCCAGTGGATAACTTTATGAGAGGGAACGAATGTACCTGAATGTTGCCTTTGTAGATATAAGATTACCATAGATTTTTATTCTGATTGCATTACAGATTATAAATGATATCTTCTGGTTAATATCTTCTTAAAGATATAGATGTGATACACAAACGACATGGAAGTCTTCAATAACTCATGGACTCCAAATTTTCCACAATAAAGGGAAGATGAGAGATTCAGTTTTCAAAGTACTGGCACAGTGGGTAATGATCTTAATGGATTTCTAAATGCTAATGACTAAGCCTAAATTTAACAAAGCTGAGGGGGCAGCTAGGTAGTTCACTAGATAGAGCATTGGACCTGGAGTCAGGAAGATGAGTCTCCTTGAGTTCAAATCTGGCTTCAGACTGTGTGACCCTGGTCAAGTTGCTTCACCTTGTTTTCCTCAGTTTCCTCACCTTTAAAATGGGATGGAGGAGGAGATGGTAAACCACTCCAGTATCTCTGCTGAAAAAGACAAAAAACAAAAAGAGTCACAGAGAGTCAGATGAGACTGGAAAATGACAAACAACAACAACAGAAGCCTAGCATTTCTGTTCCATGATAACACATAACCACACAAAGGAAATATCTCATGACTGGCTACAAGAATCAGACATATCTTTGGGCTAGTTTTAAAAAAAGCAAGCTACTTTGGTGTCAATTAGTTGGCTTGCATGGCACTTTCTGACTTAGAAAACCACAAATTAACATTAGAGATGTTTTATTTCATTTTTATTTATTTTGTTAGTTATTTCCCCAAGATATTTTAATTTGGGTCCATTTGCACTTAGGAGTATGACATGTACTGAACACTTTTGGGGTACCGAAATCTGAGTCAGAAAGGCCTGGGTTTATATTATTATTAATTAGCATTTTAGAACATTTTAAACTTTTCAAAGTGCTTCCCTAATATCATTTGATTTTATCCTCAAAACAATCCTGGAAGGTAAGTTCTATTATTATCTCAGTTTTACAGATGAGGAAACTGAGGAACAAAGTGGCTAAATGACTGGCCCAGGGTCACACAGTAATATATTTGAAGTTGTATTTGAACTCAGGACTCTCTGACTCCAAGTCCAATGTTTCATCCACTGCATCACCTAAATACTTCCCTCTCTTCATGGGATCACAGAGTTAAAGCTGGGTTAGAGATTATCTGGTCCTTCTTTTACAGATAAGGTAGAGTGAGGGACCTGCTTAACAGGCAGTGTTATCTATCTAGATTATAGTGTTATACTATCTAGATTAGTAGTGTCAACTCGCCTGAGAAATGTTATGTCACCTGGGGTATATAGGTATATAAAATGGGTAAATATAATCTTCTACTGTTGCCAGATTTTTCATGAACCCCATGTCCAGTTATGTGACCCCATATGGGGGGCATTATCCACAGTTTAAGAAGCAAGGATGGGAGGCAGCTAAGTGGATAAAGCACTGGCCCTGGATTCGGGAGGACCTGAGTTCAAATCTGGCCCCAGACACTTGACACTTACTAGCTGTGTGACCCAGGGCAAGTCACTTCACCCTCATTGCCCTGCAAAAGAAAGCTGGGATTTAGGGTATATTGTTGTTTAACTTTTCAGAGCTCTTGTTGCTCAGTTGTTTCACTTGTGTTCAACTCTTTGTGACCCCACTTGTGGTTTTCCTGGCAAAGATACTGGAGTGGTTTGCTATTTCCTTCTCCAGCTCATTTTACAGGTGAAAAAACTGAGGCAAACAGGGTGAAATGATTTGCCCAGGGTCACACAACTAAGTAAGTGTCTGAGGCCAGATTTGAACTCAGGAAGCTGAGTCTTCCCGACTCCAAGCCCAGTGCCCAGTGCACTACGGCACTGCCTAGCTTCCCCTCTCTCAGCCCTAGTTCCTTGTTTATCAAATAGAACCTTCCTTGCAAGGTTGCTATAGGGATCAAATAAGATAATGTAGACTACTTTGCCAAGTGTAAAGTGCTTTATAAATGTGAATTATTATTATAATACAGGGTAAAGGCTCTGCTGTCCACTTTCTTTGTAATTCTCTGTACTAATCCAAAGCTGGGCTCTACATGGGGGCATGCATTCAATAGCTACTACTGACTAAATTTTGAGGGGAAAAAAATCTCCTAAATTATACTAGTCAGTAACAAACAAAGCCGCTACGACCATCAATACAAAATAATCATTGAAAATGTACCTTACAGTACTTTTTTCTCATAAGAGAACTTGCAAGTGAAGAGTGGCCTAAAGAAATTAGGAGGCTTGGGAGCAGTCAGGTGGCGCAGTGGATAAAGCACTGGCCCTGGATTCAAATCTGGGTTCAAATCTGGGTTCAAATCTGGCCTCAGACACTTGATGCTTACTAGCTGTGTAACCCTGGGCAAGTCACTTAACCTTCATTGCCCCACAAAAAAAGGAAAAAAAAAATTAGGAGGCTGAGAAATAAATACATTTCAGTTTGGAGTATTTTCTTAGACCCAGATAAAAGTACTTCTATTTGTCTGAACAAAAATCTGGGACTAGGAGGTTAGTTGACTGCAGGAGCATTATTAGTTATCACTGAGATATGGCAACAGGAATTAGGAGGTAATAATTGTACTCTACTCTGCCTTGTTAAAACCTTGCCTAGAATAGTGAGTTAAGTCTGGTGCATCACATTTTTGGAAGTCAGTCAACAAACACTTGTTAAGTGCCTACTATATGCCAGGCACTGTGCTAAGTGATGGGGATGAAGGAAAGACAAAGGACCCTCAAGGACCTAACAGTCTAATGGAGGAGACACATGAAACCATATTTAGAGGAAATTAAACAGGATGGTAAAACCCTTAGAGATCAAGTCATATGAAGTTAAAAGAACCTAAGGATGTTTAGGGTAGAGGAGACTCAAGGGGTACCTACTAATGGCTGTGTTCAAACATTGAAAGGCCCTCATTTTGAAGAGTGATTAGACCTATTCTGTTTGACCTTAGAGTTTAGAACTAGAAGTAATGGATGAAAGTTACAAAGGGGCTAATTTCACCTTGGCATTAGGTAAAATCAGGAAAAATTTTCTCCAAACCAGGCTCTTTGGGTCATGCTCAGTCCCCTTTTTACTGGATGTTTCAGTCAAAGTCTGGAAAACCATAAAAATGTAACCCCAGTCCCCAAACCCATTGGCATGGTACCCTCACCAAATGGTGTAGATCGATGCATCTCCATCAAGGCTGGAGTGGAGTTGGTGAGAATGGTGGAAGCTCCAAGCTCTTCAGTCTGATGTCAGCCTCTTTCCAGAGTCTTTTCCTTAAGCAGCCTGAAGTGGGGTTGACATGTTCCATTCATTGTCCCTCACAAAACTGCAAGCCAGAAGCACCCAAAGTCCAAAGAGACTCCGAAACTTGAAGAAAGTTTGAAGAAAGGCCTAAGGGACTGGAACTCTCTTTCTCCAACTCTACCTGCCCTTGATGCAGGTGTGGGGCATTGATCTCCATTAATAAGGAAAGAGCCCCATACCAATAGGCTTTGAACTCGGGTTACAGGTGTGTTACAGAGAGGATTGTATTTTTCACATACAAGTTGGACTGAATGGCCACTGAGGTCCTTTCTATCTCTAAGATTGAAATGATTCAGGAGATTTCAAAGGGGTCTAGACTTTATCTATGTCTATTGATCTTGAGTTAGGAGAGCTCTGAATGGCAGAAAGTGATGCTTTTGCTTATTTCCTTTTTAATTGTAGGGAAGTTGGAGGATATAGAAGACAAACTGCCTGATTCATAGACTCCATAGGTATGGTGGGTAGGATGTGAATACCTGCTGCACTGTCAGCTTTGGAATAGAATGCAGACATCTGGTAGTCAGGGAAATAATTCCTCATCAGAGACCTTTCACCTGGGACACAAACAGAAACACCTGCACACAATTGGTATTTCTGTTCCTCAGAAGTGGGGCATTTTTTGGAATGCAGGCAGCTTCCTCTCTTCATTTACTTGGGGAGATGCTTTTAATTCTGTGACACCAGACAGCCCTTGTTCACCCTCTACAAGGCAATGGCTCATTCTGCTTCAGGACAGAGCCATAACTAGGAATTTTTGGCCTGGGGAAGTCTTGTCCACAGCAAGGGGCATGAAGTTCAATATCAGTTGAAAGAGAAGAAATGAATTGGAGATGCTTACCCCAGCCCACCATCGGATTATTATTCTTGAAGATGAGGTGCTAGGTAAGCTCTGTTTTTTTCATGCTGCTGAGGGGATACCAGGGCTGTTGCTGCCCTTGAAATTTAGGACCTTGGGCCAAAGTCACACTTGTCCTGCCCTGTTACAGTTTTGCTATGGTAGGATTATGGATTGAGAGATGAAAGGGATGCTAGAGGTCTCTAACCCAGTCCCTTATCTTATAGGTGAGGAGAGTGAGTCAAGTCAAATTAAGTCGATAAGCATTTAAGAATCTACTATGTGAGGGGCAGCTAGGTGGCACAGTGGATAGAACACCGGCCCTGGATTCAGGAGGACCTGAGTTCAAATCCGACCTCAGACACTTGACACTTACTAGCCGTGTGAGTCTGGGCAAATGACTTAACCCCAATTGCCTTGCCAAAAAAAAAAAATCTACTATGAGCTATGTGGTACCATAGTGCATAGAGAACTGGGCCTGGAGTCAGAAAAACTCTTCCTGAGTACAAACCTGGCCTCATATAATACTTATTATCTATGTGACCCTGGACAAGCCACTACACCCTGTTTGCCTCAGTTTCCTCATTTGTAAAATGAGCTAGAGAAGGAAATGGCAAACCACTCCAGTATCTTTGCCAAAAAAACAACCCAAATAGGATCACACAGAGTCTGACACTGAACAACATCAAATACTTCCTGGTTCCAAGCCCAGTGCTTTATTCACTGCAACACCTACTTGCCTCCCTTGGAAGTCATTGGACTTCTTTAAATTCATTTATTAGACCATCCTGAATTATGATTCTGAATTATGTTTTTAGATACCTGTAGCACCGACTCAAAATCCACAGGCAAAACCATCTCTAAACAAAAGCCACTTAATCAAGTCACAACCAAATTCATTGGAAATCTAGTCCTCAAGTAAATCCTCTGCTTTCTCCACCATCTGCCTTCCTTATAGGCAGGATCGGTTTGCTTCTACACACTCAATAGCATCCAGCTGTCCTGAAAGAGTTAATTTGGCTTCTGCAGGTGCTTAAGTCACAACTCAAGGATAATTGAGGAACTGGGAAAAACTCATTCATTTAAAGATATTTGCTTCAATTAAATAAATGTTGAAACCTTTCCACTGAGTGTTTTCCCCCAATTTAAACAACATTACTTTGAACAGACAGGTTAAGTTCTTACAATGTTTATAGACATTCATCTGTTAATAATGACACAAACTGCTGCCTCCTTTTACGGATATGGTTGCCCAGTCACTCAGAAATTTCTGAAAGATTATGGAGTACGGGAGAGGTACTGAATGACTAGAAAAGTAAGATATTTCTTAAAAAAAAAAAAAAAGAAGCCACATTGTGCCTACAAACTACAGCCCAAATAGTTAGACTTTGATTTCTGAAAAAAAAATTCTAGAATTATTATTAAAGGAATGGTCAGTGAAGATAAAGAAATAGTAGTGATCAAAAAGAGTCTTTCATCAGGAAAAGACTAATTTCATTTTCTTTTGTAAGAGGGTTACTAGGTTGGTATATAAGGGGAATGGCAAAGTATTTGACAAAGTACCTGAGGCTATTCTAATGAAAGAGATGGAGAGATTTAGTCTAGGCAATAATATAATTTGGTGGATTCAGAAGTGGTTGAATAGCCTTAAAAAAAAATTGAAGTTGATTTACAAGGGACTTCCTATGAATTGCCACAGGGATCTATGCTTGATCTAGGGCTATTTAACATTTTTATCAATGATTCGCTTAGAATGCATGTTTATCAAATTTGCAGATGAAAGGAAGTTGGTGGGAAAGTTGACACAGTAGATGCCTGAGTCCAATACACCCCCCCCAAAAAAAAGGGTATTGGTACTCTACAACAATTGGCTTAATTTAAGAAGATGAAATTTAAGGATACATGCAATGTCATATATTGGGTTCAAACATCAGAAGTATGAGAGAAACATTACTAGACAGTTGCTCATGTGAAAGAAGTATATTGAGGTTCTTGTGAATGGTATGTTCAATATGAGTCAGGAATGTGATGTGGCAACCAAGAAAGTTGATGTAATATTAGGCTACATTGAGCAACCTGATGTCGAGATATAAGGAGGAGAGGCAACGAGGCAAAGAAGCTCACATTTATTAAGTGCTTAGGAGAAAGTTCCATTGTACTCTCTATCTTGGTTAAAATTCTTCTGGAATATTGTGTCCAGATCTGGGTGTTGTATTTTATAAAAGGCCATTGCTATAGTGGGGAATATCCAGGGTGGTAAGAGACCTCAAATTCATAACATGGGGATCAGTTGAATGAACTTGAAGGCAACTAGGTGGTGCTGCAGTGGATAGAGAGCACTAGGCCTGAAGTCAGGAAGACTCTTCTTCCTGAATTCAAATCTGGCCTCAGACACTTATTAGCTGTGTGACCTTGGGCAAATCATTCAACCCTGTTTGTCTCAATTTCCTCCTCTGTAAAATGAGCTGAAGAAGGAAATGGCAAACCACTCCAAGAAAACCCCAAAAAGGGTTTGACAAGACTGAAACAACTGAACAATGTGTGAATAAACTGGAAATGTATTTTTTCCCCTAAAGAAGACTCTTGTTAAGCATCTTCAAGCAAAAAGGATTAGACTCATTTGCTTTAGCTTCAGAGGCAGAACTGTAAACAATGGATGGAAATTGACAGGGAAAAACAAAGAAAAAACAAAACCAAAGCAACAACAAGAAAAAGCTACCTCCTCCCCCCTTTTAAAACACTTATGGTCATTCCAAAATGGGATGAACTGCCTCAGGAAGAGACAAGTTCTCCTTCATTCAAGGTTTTCAAGAAAAGGTTGGATGATCTCTTCTTGGTTATGGTGTAGAGAAGATTCTGTTGAGTTCTGGTTTAGGTTTTGCAGCTTCAAAGGGTCCCTCCAATTCTGAGAATCTATGATTTTGTGAAATGACATGATCCCCAATTCATCTGACTCACAACCTAATGTGATCACTATAGATATGATACAAAAATCCGTACAGGGCTGATATTGGCAATTACCTTATAAGCAATGGTTTCTTGTCCATCATTGGTCCAGAATGCTGGCTGCCTGTTTATCTCAACAGAAGTTCTTCAAAGCAAACTTTAAATGTCCCTCTTACGTTAAGCAGACAGTGACTGCAGTCATCAGACTGTTTATGGAGAGAAAAAAATCAAACTAAACATTTATAAAAATTTCAGCCAAAGATTTCAGCTAATGAAAGCCCCATTTGTGACGTGCTAAAACATGCACACACATAGGTATCGCCCCATTTATCAGACATGAGAGCTAATTACCTCATCCACAGCTCTCTCTCTCTTCCATCCCCTGCATTTCAATTCCCAATATTAACACATAGGTGGTCAAGCTGACCATCGAATCGCCGGCATGAGCATGAATGCATTAAATAATTTAATGCTGGAAGAGTTTATTAAACTGCCACATTCTAATCAGCATGCCTACCTGCCTTCATTAATTTTGCACTGGTCCATGGTGTGTCTCCACAGCCAACGTGGAGAGTGCTAATGTTAATAGGAGCTCTTAACAAACAGGACCAGTTAATCAAGGAAAATTTACTATTAACCACATGACCATGCATACAGCAATCTAATTACAATCAAGTTTAACCCTCACCCTGCCAGAGCCATATTGACTCTGTCTTTATTACTCGTCCAATGGAACCATGGAAAAGTCTGTATCATTCCTTCATTAGAGTGAGAGGTTTTTTACATTCGTTTACAATTAGGTACAAGAGAACATTTTCTACTTGCTTTAGTACCATGGTGCAGATTCAGTTTTATTAATTTGGGGGACCACTGTGGGAAACTGTCTCACACCTACTCCCCATTTTCAAAAATTATCCTAAATAGTGAAATATTCTAGAAATAGCTCATAACCAGTACAGAATTTTTCAGAGCATGAATAATTTGGATGGATTAAAATTAAAGTTAACATTTAGTAAATTCCCAGTTATTGACATACAAATGGATTGACTATGATCTAGCCTTTTCAGTCCACCTGCTAAACAAAGTATTTTAACCTCTTCATGTCAGAGCTGATAGGATCCCCATTTCTTTTGTTTCACCAAACACTATTATTTTAGGGCTACTGGACTATTTGTAGAGCAATAGGGGAGAGAGAAAATAATTTCTTATCACTATTTTTTTTCACATATCTAAAAGCCAAAAGAAGGGGTAACAGGTCAATGTGACAGGCTAGCTTTTGTGTCACCATTCTCCTCTCTCTCTCTCTCTCTCTCTCTCTCACTGTCATAGGCCATTGTCCTACTTTATGTTGTGTTTCTCCCCCACCTTGTTTGATGGCTAAATTACTTTTGGCAGAAAGTTGGGGATTGTAGAGTTTAAATGAGGCAGAGATAAAACCTTTAATGAAGTTTGAAATGATACTATTGCTATTTCTGTGGGGGTGAGTCCAATTTATACAAGCTGGTAGTGGGCTATGCATCTATACTTTGAAGATGAGCCTACTTAAATTTCCAGAAACGAATAACAAGATTGGCTGTGGGATGGTCGATCCCACTTTTTTGGCTGTAGCAACACCTGAATCATCTACAGAGAGAGATGGAGATCTGTCTTTCTGGAGGAATCCATCTACTCTGATAAAATGGCAGATCTTTGAAGTTGAAGTAAATTTGGCCAAACTGTAGAGCGTTATCATGCCATGTCAACAGTACCTTATAAAATTAACTGATATGTGACTCTCACTTTGAATGTGCTATCTTAGGTCTGGTTGGAAAGTATTGTTCACATAAGTCATAGAGGGAAGTCATCCACAGATTTCTATGGAGCAGAAAGTTGGTAAGGATTCTCTTTTCTTCTGTGAGAGAATACAGTGTTTTCATGTCTGATGACTCATTTCCTATAAAAGAACTCTGTATAAAACTTGAGAATTTAGGGGCAGTTCCTCAGTTCTTGCTATTATAGGCAAACTCAGTTTTAAATAAGCCCTCTAAATGAAAATCTAAACTTATCAGATGTTAACACACAGCAGGGTGGTATTCTTTGTAGGAATGTATTTCCAAAGGAAAACCACATCCTTTCAGTGTTCATGTACATTTATCTAGAATAGGAGTTCTTAATCTGGGGTCTGTGAATCTCTATCTATCTGTCTATCATCTATCTGTCTGTCTGTCTGTCTATCTATCTATCTATCTATGTAGAGAGAGAACTACATTACAATATAATTGGTTTCCATTACAATTCTATGTTTTTTATTTTATGGATTTAAAACCAGTATTTTGAAAATAGGTCCATAGGTCTCCCCAGACTATCCAAGGAGTATAAGACACAAATGAGGTTAAGACCTCCAGGTTTAGAGTGTGCTAAGGTGATAAAAATTCAGTATGACAGGGAGCTGTTGAGTGTCATGACTTCTTGGTGCTTGTAAAATATCATTTAATTACAAAAATCTGATTATATAATAGCTCAGGAGCTTGTTTTCACAGTTAAGATTTATTTCTCCAGACCATTCATCCAACTAGATATAAAAGGGCTGGGGATCTGTGTGGTTTGGATTTTGAGGGAGACAAGGAAAAATGTGGGAATTCTGTTATTTCAAGGCAAGGGGGTAGGAGTGAGAGAAGCAGGTCCTGAATTCATATTGATACTTTAAACAGATCTGCAATCTCGGGGGTATAGGCATTCCCTCCACTGCTGGGGATCAACCCTTCTCCCCTCATTCTTGCCCAGGTCCTTCCATAAATTCTTCCCAGAGATGTTACTCAGTGTGCTGGGGAATTTCCTTTGGGTCTCTGAATATTTTGTGTCTACCACTGCCTCTGCAGTGATGGTTCTGAATTTAATGAAGAAAAAAAAATTGTGTCTGCACATAAAGAAATAATATCTTCCAGAATGACTGATGAAGTCTATAAATCTCCTCTTTGGAGGCAAGTATTTAATTTCTCAGAATATCTTTGCTTTGTTTGACTTTTTCTGGTCTTGTTGTCTTGGTTGCATATGCGTTAGGGCTCTAGTTAATATAGGTTGCATAATGAAGTGGTAGATCAGTGGCTGTGTCAGAAAACTTGGGTTCTTGTTCCGGACGTATCCTCATTTGGTCATGTGGTTTGGGGTTGGGTGTCATGGGTAGCATGATGGCTGTGGAGTCAGAAAGACCTAGATTTGAATCCTGCCTTGGACTTGTACTGGCTATATGACTGCCCCTGGGCAAGTCACTTAAACTTTATGAAGCTGAGTTTCCTCAGATGTAAAACAAGGGGGTAGATCTGCTGGTCTGTGAGGTTCCTTCCCTCTCTATATCAATGATGACATAAGCCTGGCCTCAGAGGATCTCTAAGATCCTCCCTATCTCTGTGGTTCTATGCATGCGAGCTTACTCACAGCCAGGATGAGAAAAGACTCAAGGCCATGAGGGATATATCCAACATGTGGGATCACTAGGAGGTGTGAGATGTGATAACCATTAGAGCTGTGGCTGGCCAGAGGTGGTTTTCTCCCCCCTCCCCCAAGAGCTGTTGACATCTGGAGGGAGCACACTTCCTTCTCAGTATGATTGCCATCTTTACATCTCACCTTGTATCACATTGTGTGGCACAACTATCCCCTAGGATTTTCCCTAGAGTACTGGAATTAGAATTAGGAAGAACTGAGTTTAAATCCTACCTAGGCACTAGTAAGAAAGACCCTGGACATGTCAATTAACCTCTCTAGGACTCAGGTTCCTCATTTGTAAAAATAAGGGGTAAAACTTAATGACTTTCTAAGGCCTCATCAGGCTCCAAACCCTCTGATCTTGGAATGGTTTTCACCTTGTACCCTTCTACTGTTGTCTACCTTTCCCCAGTAATCAGGAGAGTGAAGGCCAGGCCACTCCATTTGCCAGCACGATTGTACTCTCAATTGAACAGCCTCTGCCACTGTTGCTCTCCCCCACTCCCCCTTGGCTGACTTTGTCCCATTTGAAAAATGTCCTACTTATGGGTCAAACCAGAGTTCCCTTACAGTGTCATTCCCAGAAAAAGGAATCATCCCATTCCAAGCCATTATGCTCTTCTCTCTTCCTTGTAAAATGTGCAAACCCCATTCTGAGAGACTCTAATGCAATAGTGCTCTATATGACTCATAAATATAATTTAGTTTGGAAATGTCATATGATAATCCCACATAAGGCCCTATTCATCAAAAGGCTGGTGCTGTCAGGTCAGGATGGTTCTTTGATTATTTTACACGTTATTTACACAGGATGGAGCCAGAAGACATATTCCACACCCGATTTAAAAAGAAAAAGAGCTCTCTGGGATGGAGGGCTTATCCCTTGCACAAATGCAGTGGATTTTTAAAATTTAAAAAAAAAATTGAATTTATTTTTATTTTTATTTTTTTGCGGTTGATTTTTAAAATGGGAGTGAGTACAGTATAAATGAAATGGGCTGAGCACGGTGCAACATTTTTTTTTTTAACCATTGAAAAGGACTGAGGACAAAAAGCAGGCTTCTTCAATGTGAGTGGGAGAAAGATGTCTGAAATTAAATAAATACCGTACCTCTGCTGAATGGGGGTTGCCTCGTTTCAAGGAAAGTGTTCGGCAACCAAGGTTATGTAACTCCAAGGTGGTATGACATTTGCTTTAAGAACCCCAGAGGGCCAGAGAAGAGAGCTGGGAAAGGCGAGGGAAGGAAGAAGTAAAGGAAGGGGAGGTCTGGAGGAGACAAGTGGATACTTTTAGTGAGCTCCATGGCCACACCCACAGCTAAGGTCTTAGACAGACTCATAGGCAGCTATGAAAAGCAGACACTTGTACTCATACCCACTAATTAAACAGCTGTATTGAGATCCCAGTGTGTTCTGGTATAGGAACAGAAGGCAATGTGATTGTGTTTTCATCAGGTCCAGCCTTCAAACAATCAATAAATCAATGAGTATTTATTAAATGCCAGGTACAGTTCTAGGTGCTGGAGAAAACAAAAACAATGAATGAAATAATCTCTATTCTCAGAGGTTGCTTTCTAACAAGAGAGGCGACAAGCATCTACTTGGGGAAACGCAATGGAAATATAAATAAATGTTAAGCAATTAAATACAAGGTAGTTTGGGAGGAAGAGAACTAGCAGTTGCAAAGACTAGGAAAGGCATCAGAGAAGGTGGGATGTGAGTCAGACCTTGAAGGAAGAGCAGGATTCTATGAGTGGAGTTGAAGAGAGAGGACATTTCAGGCATGTACTTTGGCCAGTGTAGACGTGGAATTAGCTGGATGGAGTGTAATGTGTAAGCAACAGAGAGCTAGCTAATTTAACTGAATCAGAGGCTACAGGAGTAGTTATTTGTTTTTGTTTTTGTTTTTGCTTTTTTTGCGGGGCTATGGGGGTTAAGTGACTTGCCCAGGGTCACACAGCTAGTCAAGTGTCTAAGGCCAGATTTGAACTCAGGTACTCCTGAATCCAGGGCCGGTGCTTTATCCACTGCGCCACCTAGCTGCCCCCTACAGGAGTAGTTATAAGGTTAGGGGCACATTTTAAAAGGAATAAAAAACTAAACAGAGGCATTTATTTAATATAAAAGGCAATAAAGAAACATTGGATTTTATTGAGTACGAGAGTGACTTGTTCAAATCTACACCTAAGGAAAATCACTGTGGCAGCAGTGTGGAAGATAAATGAAGGGTGGAGAGACTTGAGGCTGAAAGGCCAATTAGAGGACCATGATAATAATCTAGGTAAGAGATAATAAGGGCCTGAACAAAGGTGACAGCAATATAAATGCCATGATGTTGGAGTTGAAATGGAAATATCTGGCAATTGATTTGGTAACTATGAGGGGTAGTGAGGAGCAGAATAACACCAAAGCTACAAACCTGGGAGACTGGAAGAAAAGTAGGGTGTCTGACATAAAACAGAGAAATTTGGAAGAGGATCAGGTGAGTGGAAGGGACATAATGACTTCTGTTTAGGGCATGTTAAGTTTAAGATGTCTCTAGGAGATCCAGTTTTAAATATCCAAAGGCAATTGGTGACAGACACCAGTCATTCAGTCAGTTAGTAAACATTTATTAAATATTGATCATATGTCAGAGGATAGCTAGGTGGTATAGTGGATAGGGCAGCAGCCCTGGGCTGAGGTGCACTTGAGTTCAAATCTGGCATTAGATATATTTTTGGGGTGAGGCAATTGGGGTTAAGTGACTTGCCCAGGGTCACACAGCTAGTAAGTATCAAATGTCTGAGGCTGGATTTGAACTCAGGTACTCCTGACTTCAGGGCCAGTGCTCTATCCACTGCACCAACCTAGCTGCCCCTGTCATTAGATATTTAATAGCTGCGTGACCCTGGGCAAGTCATTTCACCCTGTTTGCCTCAATTTCCTCATCTGTGTAATAAACTGGAGAAGGAAATTGTAAACAGCTCTAGTATCTTTACCATGAAAACCCCAAATGGTGTCACAAAGAGTCAGATGTGACTGAAAAATGACTGAACAACTACCATGCATCAGACACTGTGCTAGGCACTGGGGATACAAAGAAGGCAAAGGCAATCCTTACCTTCAAGGAAGAACATTTGTTAAGCACCTACTATATGCCAGGCTCAATACTAAGCACTTTACAAATATGATCTCAACAATCTTATGAGGTGGGTACTTTTGTTATCCCCATGTAGAAACTGAGGCAGGCAGAAGTTAAGAGACTTGCTCAGGAAATGTCTGAAGGTAGATTTGAACTTAGGTCTATTCTGATGCCAAGCGTAGTGTTCTAACCACTATACTACATAGCTACCTCTAAGGAACTCACAGTATAATGGAAGAGACAACATGTAAACAGCTATGTATGAAAAAGATAGATCCAGGATAAACTAGAGATAGTTTCAAAAGGAAGGTGACAAGATTAAGGAGGACTGGGGAAGTCTTCTTGCAGAGGTAAGACTTTACCTGAGACTTTATGGATTCCAGAGAAGCCAGAAGGTAGGTACAAGAGTGGAGAGAGTAATGAGCATGGTGGACAGTCAGGGAATAGAGCCAAAGTAGAGGAGACCACTGGCATTATTTCACATATTAAATTTGTCAATTAGGAGATCATTGGTAATTGTGGAGAGAGCAGATTTGGAAGAGTGGTAAGGTTGGTAGGGAAAATATTAAGAAGTTCTTGAGGAACTCAAGACAACTAGGCAAAAGGATGTTCTGTTTGGTGGGAGAGAGTTGGGGAGTATGTATAAGGAGAAATTGTGTAGGTAACCGCATGAAGCCATGACATAAATCTGAATTTACAAAATAGCTAAATTGTAAAGATCCTTTCAATTACCTTTGAAATTTTGGTCCCTTTACCAGCTTCAGTCCCTTTCTCTGCCTCTACTTTTTAACTTAACCAAATCTACTCTCAATGGAGAAAAGATATATAGAAAACTCCAGGTCGACTAGAAGTCAGATAGTAGTTAGCATTTAGGGGAGAATAGCAGAGATCTGAATTATTGACAGGGTTTATTTATTTATTTATTGTATATGTGTGTGTGTGTGTGTGTGTGTGTGTGTGTGTGTGTGTTTGTTTTTTGTTTTGTTTTTTGGTGAGGCAATTGGGGTTAAGTGACTTGCCCAGGGTCACACAGCTAGTAAGTGTTAAGTGTCTGAGGCCGGATTTGAACTCAGGTACTCCTGACTCCAGGGCTGGTGCTTATCCACTGCGCCACCTAGCTGCCCCCGACAGGGTTTTTTTTTTTTTTTTTTTTTAAATGCAGCATGCTTTGCTCTTTTTTAAAAATATGTATCCATGGGTATAATGGAAGAAATGGTCAATGTGGGCCCAAACCTTAAAGCATGCACAATATATCCTGCCTTGTTCCAACTCAAATGGGCTTGGTGCTTTGGTATAGAAGTAATGGAGAGGTCCTTTTCACTGGCTTTGGAACACACACAGATATTTTGTTTCTTGTGGGCTTATTGAGTGGGAACAGAAAACCTCTTAAATGGCTGCGTGAGACAAAACAGAGTAGCACTACAAAAGGCCGAAGACATGGAAGATTCCTTTCCCATCATGGCCACTTTAGAGTTAGGAGGAAGGATAGCTATGAGTCTATGAATTTCTATGTTGATTGGATAGAAGCAGATACTGTACATACTCTAAGAACTGGGTCCTCAGTGTACCCTTTACATAGGCATCTGTTGGATTTTTGGTTGACCAGTTATTAATATCCTTTTATACTTTGGTGGATCTGTGATTTTACTGAAGTATATACCCCCTTTAGGGCTACCAATCCCCACCCATACATGCTTTACTTTCCTGTGAAATATATATCTATGTCTTCCAGTATATGTGTCATGGGAGGTGTTGGAAGATTTCCTATAGATCTCATGATGTGGAGTGAAAACTAGTAGAATATAATCCATTAGTCAATCTCTCTGTGTCTCTCTCTCTCTCTGTGTCTCTCTCCTTCCTTTCTATTTTTCTCCAGCCTTCCTCTCTCCTTTTCTCTTTCCCTCTCTTCTCCTTCCCTCCCTTGTTTTCCCCCTCCTTCCTTTCCTTCTTCCTCTTTCCTTTTCCTTATCCCCCTCTTTTACCTTTTACTCCCTCCTTCCCTTACTTCCCCCTTCCTCTTCCCCTCCCCCCTCTCTCTCCCTACCATAAGACATACCTTTATATGTATAAGTGTGTTTTCCATGTGTGTGTTGAGCCCCTTATATACACACATGATTACTCCACTTCTTCTATACCATTACTGTTTGCCAATATGATGCAGCCTGATAATGTATATCATGTGCTTTTCTAATGACCTTTGGGTACTCCCCAACTTTAATTCTGGGAAAACTGAAGTTGTTCTGAGAGACCTTACAAAACCTTAAAAGACCCTAAAAGACCTTAAAAACCGGTCTGTCCCATTGACTTCTGAACCCTGCTCATTACCTAGACTTTGGTGTCTTTAATTACTTGTTCATTAGAAGACTTATTTTTTTTAAGATCTTAGGGCAAAAAATTGTTCCACACAACTGAAAGCTACAAGAAACTATTTTTCTCCAGCCTTGTCAAAAGATCCAAGGACTAAATGATTCTGCATCAAAATAGATGAGATAACCAAGACTGTGTATTGTTTTCCTAGCTTGGAGAAACATATTGTTTAAAATGACTTTTTTTTTTTATTTTAAATGTGACTTGGGGACAGATAGGCTGGCATTGTTTGGAAAGTAGAAGGTATGTATACCACAGTGCCTACATATATGTATTTTTTCTCATCTCAAATTTTGCTTGCTGGGATGTCCCCCTGAGATACACTTCTCATTTAAGCACAGGTCCCAGGTGAATAGCAATCAGGACTCTTCTTCTAACCTAGCTTAGTTTGCATAAAAAGCCAGAGGAACCTTGAGGAGTTTTGGTAAGAGGACAGGAAAGACCTGCAAAGGGGAAGAGACACTATTTGAAATAGAGAGAGAACAAGAGGGATCTTGGAGCTGAGGCCGAGTAGATGTCCTTATCTGAAGTCCCCAGTTTGCTGTAAGTGACTTATTTAAATACAAGCCTGTTGAAGGCAATGTGACTTTAAATGGGGCAGCCTTTTTTGTGGTCTATGCTAGTTTCAGAAGGAACCTTTCAATTGCAGCAATGCTGAATGCGCTATTCTTGAGCCCCCTCCAATTGAAGGGCACCAAGTCTAGCCTTGGATACCTGCCGTGATGGGGCATGATTATACCATGTTCAAGCAGCAGGTAGACTTCCCCCGCTGCCCGCCGTGAATACCACTATTCTCTGCACAACTCTGCCTGGAATACAGTTGTTAACAATAATGATACCCTAGACCCAGGCTCACTTCGCCTTTATAGACTCTTAACGTGGGCTCTTGCAACCTTGCACCACTTCACCTGGAGTCATGCACTTGAATTGGTTTCCCTCCCCTGCTGCTTGGCTGTCTCCTGAATTACACATTTTTCTCACAGTGTTTCTCTGATTTGGGTATTTCAGCCATATTAGGATGACCTCCCCCATACTGGGAATTAGGTTTTTATTTTCTTGGAAGGAACCTCAAAAAGTCACATTTTTTCACCCATCCTCCATTTAATTCAGTTTCATCCCTGTACTAATTAGTAAAGATATGAAGGGCTTGGCCAATGTGTGGTTATATCAAACTTGTAATAAAAGGGGGGAAAAATAAAGAATTTTCCAGGTCATAAAAAATTGTGCATCTCTCTTGATCCAGAAGCAAACAGGTAGAAAAACAAGCCACAGTGCTACAGTTGATGGTTTAAATTAATGGAGTCAGCATGGTAGGGTATTGGGAGTCAGAGATCTTGCAATGGAATAAAGGCTCTGCCACTTATTAGGCATGACCTTGAGTATATCACTTCATCTCTAGGGGGCTCAGTTTCATCATCTGTTAAATGAGTGTGTTGGATTAAATAACTGCTGAGAGCCAGGCTGGCTCTAACCGTATAGTTCTATGATTCTTAGTTACTTAGGACAAATGGATAAGAAATTACTGGGAAGAAAGGGAATGTGGTTTGGTGGCAGCAAGAACCTTAGATCTGAGGTTAGAGGGAATACATTTGAGTGACCTGTGTGACTGTGGATATGTTATACAGCTTCCCAGAACATCAGTTTCAACACAGGAGAAATGCTCTCTTCCTCTCTTCCTCTCTTCCTCTCTTCCTCTCTTCCTCTCTTCCTCTCTTCCTCTCTTCCTCTCTTCCTCTCTTCCTCTCTTCCTCTCTTCCTCTCTTCCTCTCTTCCTCTCTTCCTCTCTTCCTCTCTTCCTCTCTTCCTCTCCTCTCCTCTCCTCTCCTCTCCTCTCCTCTCCTCTCCTCTCCTCTCCTCTCCTCTCCTCTCCTCTCCTCTCCTCTCCTCTCCTCTCCTCTCCTCTCCTCTCCTCTCCTCTCCTCTCCTCTCCTCTCCTCTCTTCTCTTCCCTTCCCTTCCCTTCCCCTCCCCTCTCTGGGATCCCTTTCAGTTCTCAATTTTTGACCCCATCATCCCATAGTGGAGTCAGAACTCAAACATGGGACACCATGCTGCTTTCTGAGCTGCACCACTGGGATATGCACTATTGCATACCCCCAATAATGCACTTCTATAGATCACACTGGCATTCCCTTCCCCCATCAACCTCTCCTCTCCCCAGACAGACTCCTCATTCAGACCTGCTTCTCTGTTATCTTTCTCCTAGTTGTACTTAATTCCTAGAAAAGACCCATTTTATAAAAAATCATGATTCTTTGACAGGCTAAGGGCAATTACCTGATCAATATCAGTCAGAATGAAGAGACTATGATGGATGCCCCTTTAGATTGAAAGAAAAGCATCAGAGGCATATTGAATTAAGTCAGTCTCATTTGGCCTATCACCACAAAAGACACTGAAGCAAGGTAATTTGACCTAAAAAAAATCATCCAAGAGATGGTCTCTATCATCCCAATATGAAGAAAGGACTGAGACAAGATAATTAGAGAAGAACTTCAATAATCACAGGCTTTGGAATAAAGCATTTATAAAAACCCTTTCAGACTTCAAGCTAGGAATTAAGGGCAAAAGGCAAGTCTGTTTCTATGACTCCTCTTGAAAGTATGTGATAGTCTAGAAAGGAAGATGGGGATGAAGCGACCTAGGGGAAAAGTCATCACACTTCTTCAGGGACCATAAGTCACTTGACCCACACTCTTAACCCACCCTTTTCAATTTGGCAGGTTAACAAGCTTTTTAATTATACTTTTCGCTTGATACCTCTTCTAATGCCAAACAGTAAATATCTTCAGATTAGATTGTCACTGCCTGTTAATATATCTAATGGGCTAACATATCTCAGGTATTTAGGCATTGTTATTTTCTTCATTGCCTGAAACTGTAACTACTATATCCCTAGTTAGGAAAGCATGTCACCCGTGAAAATGATGCCTTCTGATAACTAAACATCCATATGGAAAGGCCATTTATAACTCTCTTGTATGGTTTTTATGGTTTTAAAGGATCTCATTTTAAAAGTGTGTCTTTCTCAATGACAATATCCAGAAGAGTGTTTTAAAAACTCTCCTGGGGTAGCTAGGTGGCACAGTGGATAGAGCACTGGCCCTGGATTCAGGAGGACCTGAGTTCAAACCTGGCCTCAGACACTTGACACTTACTAGCTGTGTGATCCTGGGCAAATCACTTAACCCTAATTGACTCACCAAAAAAAGAAAAAAAGAAAAGAAGAAAACTCTCCCTTGGCTAAGAGGGCAAACCACTTACCTTCTAAATGTTCTAAGAACATTCAAAGACTATAAGTTACAGAGAAGATGCTTACCTGGAATGCTGGAGTTCCCTAATACCAATCAAATCACAGATCTGGTCATTCTTCCTTGATTCCAAAGAAGAGTAACCAAGACTAATGAAGGATCTTGTGTCCATGTCACATAAGGAGTGGTCAGAGGAAATGGTTCTGTTTACCCTGGAAAAGAAAAACTTGAGTTGAGGATGGAAGAGGATGGACCTAATATCTTCTTTTAAATATTTATAATAGAAGTGCACTTGTTTACTTTGGTCCCAGTGTATAGAACCAAGATCAATGAAGAAGTAGACTTTTTTTGTAGGGCAGTGAGGGTTAAGTGACTTGCCCAGGGTCACACAGCTAGTAAGTGTCAAGTATCTGAGGCAGGATTTGAACTCAGGTCCTCCTGAATCCAGAGACAGTGCTTTATCCACTACACCATGTAGCTGCCCCCTGAAGTAGATATTTTTAAAAGGCAAATTGAGATGACACCAGGCCAAATGTTCCTAACAGAGCTGTCCCAAAGTGGACGTTGTAGGTGTTGGGTTCTGCCTCATCAGAAATCTTCGAGCAGGAGTTGGGTTTCACTTATGGCTCTAAACCTTGGAAGATTCTTAAAGGCCAGCTAGCATAACTCCCCCATTTTATAGATAAGAGAATTGAGGTTCAGAGTTAAGCAAAATCACATAACTAGTAAATATCAGAGAAGAGATTTGAACCCAGGTTCAAGGCTCTCCCTGTTGACCTCCACTCGTTTGCATCCCTGGCTTCCTTAAAGAAGAAATCCCATCTTCTATAGGAGGATAGGAGGTCTTTCCTGGTCCCCTATCCCAATTCTACAGCTCCTTCCCACTGTGATTGCCTTCCCTCCTATCTTACTTTTCACCTACTCTCTATATATTTTGTATGTCTATATTTCTCTGCATATTTTCTTTCCCATTAGATTGTGAGCCTTTCAAGGGCAGGGGCCACGTTTTTATCTTTTTTTTTGTATCATCATTGTTTAGTACAGTGTCCGCCATATAGCAGGCATTTAATAAACTCTTGTTGATTTGACTTGATTATACAACCACTGTTCTTTTCACTGTACCATATGTCATATCATTAAAAAAATACTTGAATTTGGCAAAAATACTGGAGTGTTTTTGCCATTTTCTTCCCCAGCTCATTTTCCAGATGAGGAAACTGAGGCAGACAGTGTTAATCGACTTGCCCAGGGTCACACAGCTAGTAAGTGTGTGAGGCAAGATTTGAACTCATCAAGATGGTCTTCTTGACTCCAGGCTTGACACTTTATCCACTGTGTCACCCAGCATACAATTCTAGGACCCTGAGTAAAAATATCATCATCTACAATGGATCCCATCAAGGTAGATATTGGGCCAAATGGACAGAGCTCTTCCAGCTCTGAATTCTGATGAGTCTGTGATCTACCTTTCAGAGCCTGCTCCCAAACAGAACAGTAGCTCTTAAAATCAAAGTCTGAAGTGACTAGATCAGTTCTAACTGATGCTACAGAAATATGTGTTTCATAGACAGGACCTTGAAGAGGAATCGACTACTGTTCAGGGTGGATAGCCCAAAATAATCGATGGCAGAGAGAAAGCAGAAATACTCAACTCATATTTTTTTCCATTTTGCTCTGCAAAAGAATGTTATTTGAAATTAGAAGGGCAGAGCAAAAATTGCTATCAGATATTTAAAACAACAATAAAAATGAAAAGATGGTAAGAGAATTTAGCTCAACTCAAGGAATTACATCTCAGAGCTGGCGTGAAGCACATCCCAGGGTAACAAAAGGACTTACAGGTATGTTTGCTAAACCATCATCAATGAACTTTTAAAAATCATAGAGAAATGGCATAGCACTGAAGGTCAAACTTCGTCCTGAATTTCATGGAAGGGTGTATTCTTAAGATTACAGCTGCCAATTCTAAATCATGTTTCATGAAAATATTCTAGAAAAAATTACCTAAAGTATTTTTGCAAGAATTTTGAAATGCTGGGGGGGAAGCTAGGTGGCATGGTAGATAAAGCACCAGCCCTGGATTCAGGAGGAGCTGAGTTCAAATCCAGCCTCAGACATTTGTCACTTATTGGCTGTGTGACCCTGGGCAAGTCACTTAACTCTCGTTGCCCCACCAAAAGAAAAAATTAAAAACGAGCAAAGGAACAACAAAAAAATAATTTTGAAATGGAAATAATCACTAACTACTAACATGGCTTCATCAATCACAGAGACATACCTACTTTGTTTTCTCTCTTAACAGAGTGGCTATATTGGTAGGGAAGGGGAAATGACAAAAACAGTCTATCTGCATTTCAGCAAAGGATTTGACAAGGTTTTACATGGCATTCTTCTGGATGAGATGGAGACATATCAGTTACGTTAGAATATATTTGGAGTCATTAATGCCTCAGTGCCAACTTGGAGAGAAGTATGTAGTGCAATGCCTTTGGGATCTGTTCATGGCCTTGTGCTATCCAATATATTTAATCAATTAGATAAAGCCATAAATCACATGATTAACAAATTTAGTGATGACACAAAACAAGGCAAGATAACTGAGACACTGGATGACTGATTTGGGATTAAAAAACTCCCAATAGGTTAAAAGCATAGGGAAGGAAACAGGTACCTAGCAGGCAACTACTATATTCCATGCTTTACAAATATTATCTCATTTGATCTTGACCTGAAAGGTAGGTGCTATTATAATCCCTATTTAAAAAGCAAGGAAACTAATGTGGACAGAGATTAAATGACTTGCCTAAGGTCTCATGGTAAGTATTTGAGACCAAATTTGAATTCAGGTCTTTCTGACTCCAAGCCCAACATTCTGTCTATTGCACCACCTAACTGCTTCATCTGTCATGGGCCAAATATAAGATGAAGATTGAGATAGAAATAAGAAAAATGCATTTGAGTCAAAACATCAACTCTAGAATGAGAGAGTATTTTACATGAATAAACAATATTTCACATGAAAAAAATATTTGAGGGTTTTAGATATTCAAAGTGAATTAATCCTGTGACATGGCCTTCAGAAGAATCACTGTCATGGAGGAGGTCAATAAGCATTCATTAAATGCTTACTATATGCCAGGCACTGTGCTAGTCATTGGGATACAAGGAAATGCAAAAAACAAATGAACAAAAACAGTCCCTGCCTTTGAGGAGCTCACAATATAATGGGGACAGATAATATACAAACAACTATTCCCAGACAAGATCTCTGTAGGATAAATTGGAAATTGTCAACAGAGAAGGCACTAGAATTAAGGAGATGGGAAAGACTTCTGGTGGAAGGTGGGATTTTAGTTGGGATTTGAAAGAAGCCAAGGAATTCAGGAAACAGAGAAGAGAATTGGAATCAGGTTGTATTAGCAGAGACTTATGTTTGTTAATGAGAGAGTTAATAGTCTCATTATTCCGTGCCTTGTGCACACTCACATGAAGTCTGGTATTCTACTTAGGGAGTCACATTTTATTTAGTACAATGAAAATTGAAGTCCCTGCAATAGGCTGAAGGGACTGAGAGAGTGTTTAACCTGAAGATTTAACGGAGTGTAACATATGTAAGAAAAATAGCTACATATAAGATAAATAAAGAGTAGACAGAATTAGAGGGGAAGGTACTTGCTAGAAGTGACTTCCCACTCTGCAATCTTAGTCACATTCCCTACTGGGTTATAACTCTTCTTGGACATACCTCTCCTCTCCCCCTATTTTGTCATGGCTCGCTGTGGTCAGGTGCTTTAGGGAAATTTTCATTCTTGTATCTGTATGTCGGGGGGAAAGGTGGTGGGGGTCCTTAGGTATTCCTCTTTGAAAAATTATACCCTCTCACACATAATCAAATTAGAATAAAATAGTCTTTTTATGTGGGCGCTTAGAGAAAGTGACCAAGAAGGAAGTCAAAGACTTCCCTTGAGGGGAGGATATATATATATATATATATATATATATATAGTCAAGGCAATGGGGGTTAAGTGACTTGCCCAGGGTCACACAGCTAGTAAGTGTCAAGTGTCTGAGGCCCGATTTGAACTCAGGTCCTCCTGAATCCAGGGCCAGTGCTCTATCCACTGCACCACCTAGCTGCCCCGGGAGGAGATATCTTAAAGACATTTTGCTCAATCAACAGAAGAAAGGCAAAAGCTTTTATAGAGGACAGGTGTGTGTGTGGGGGGGATAGATGAGGTGACCACTGGACTATGGAAAGTTCCCTTTTGGGGTGGGGAAAGCTTGAATAAGGGGTGGTGGTAGGGACTTCTGGAATTATCTCTGTTCCCTGGTGTCAAATAGGCAGCAGCCACGCCTGATAGCCTTATCTTCCTTACTTCTCAGGTGTGTCCATCTTTTAGTTTAGCTTCTCAAGGAGAGCTACCCCAGACCCATATCATTTACAACCGAGCATATCCCTTCCTACAAAGTTCAAAATAAAAGTTGGTGGAATGGAATTATTATTTAAGAACACTCCTTTGGGGATAATTTTATTTTTTAGCTTTTTATCATCAGTGTCTATCACAGTGTCTGGCAAACAGCAGATGCTTAATAAATGTTGATTGATTGATTTTCTTTTATTCAATTTCACATGAGTTTAGCATACAGAAGAGCTCATGGCAGAGGGAAAAAGAAAGATGTGGGGGCACCGATCTCATCTCCGAAAGTATTCTCCATCTGCAAGGCTTTTTCTAAGCAAAATTCAGTCTGTTGTTGTGGCAAGAAAACCTACTTTATTACAGTTTAGAATAAAGTCTGTAAAAAGACTTTATTCCATCCATAAAGTTACAAGCCTAGATAGGGAGAGGTATCGATTGTCACACAGAGAAGTGTGCCTGTATGGCGTCAGTAGACTTCTGAATATTGACCATTTCCTAAATGTTCATCTCCCTCCTGTTTCAGGTGGGGAAATGGAAATACAATTTGCTAAGATGGCTTGCCCAGCATCTCCGAGTAGTGAATGGTAGAAGTAGGATCCAGGCATGCCTTCTGAAGCTAAATTCAGTGTAATGACACCAATCTTTCCATAGTTTTTCACTGTGAAGTTTGCTTTTGACGACTCCTTACCTTGTTTCTCCTGAGAATTCCCTACCTACCTTTTCAGCAATAGCCTCTTCTTCTGGACTCCCAGAATTGTCAAGATCCTGCAGAACTCACCCATTAGAGAAGACATTGATTTTGCAAACTTTGTGAGATGATAAGATTGAGTAGTATGCCTTTGCACTGGATGTCCCTTGTGTCTGGAACACACTATCTCTTCATCTCATCACTGCTTCTTGGAATCTCTAGTCTCTTTCAAGACTCAGCTCAAGCATGATCTTTTATATGAAGCTTTTCCTTTTCCCTATCTGGTAGTGCCCTTCTCCTCCGCTGCCCCCAACCAATTCCCCTGTAGCCATTTTATATGTTTATCTACTAGAAGACTGACCTCTAAGTTAGAAACACCCTAGTTCAAGTCTTGCCTCTGACACATTGCTGTCTGTGGGACCTTGGACTAGCTACTTAATTTCCCAATGACTCAGGTAACTAAAAATTGCAGAGCACATGATGACTTGCATTGGTAGAGGAAGTTTATTTATCTGAAAGTTCTTTCTATCAATGTATTTGGATACTTTTTCTCTCCTTCCTAGAACATAAATGTGAAGGCATTACTTTTATGTCTTCAGTAAATATCTGGTGATTGGTTTTTGATTATCCCACCCCATGAGCATTTTCATGATGGAAACAGGTATACTTGAAGACAGCACATTTTAGTATAGAAAATGAATCTCTAATAATGGCATTTCCAGCTCTGTACCATCTAGGTAGAAGCAAAGTTTTGGGTTGGGGAAGCCTTCAAGTTGCCCTCTGAAATCATATCATATACACCCATGTTGTTGAGTATTTATTCCTAACTCAGTTGGTAAGCACTAATTAACCACTTACTGTGTGCCAAGCATAGTGTGTCTAAGGCCAACCTACCCACTCATTTTTCATTGTGAATGGTTTATGGTCTTATTCTTCTCCTACTAGAGAGCCAATGAAAAAGACAGAGAAAAATCATCACCGCCATCATCATTTTCAAAACACTTTTGGTGGTAGCATGCTAGAGTTCTGAAATACCCAGGATGCTGTGAGACCAGGAAAATACTAGGAAGCTACGGAGGGAAGTAGATAGAGTATTGCATTTGGAGTCAGAAAGCTTGACTTCAATTTCCATAAGACACTAATTCTTGGACCCCAGTTAAGTTACTTCCCATTTCTCCTAGTGAAAACCAACAAGCAAACATTATTTGTGTGTGTGTGTGTGTGTGTGTGTGTGTGGCAATTGGAGTTAAGTGACTTGCCCAGGGTCACACAGCTAGTAAGTGTTAAAAGTGTCTGAGGCCAGATTTGAACTCAGGTCCTCCTGACTCCAGGGCCAGTGCTCTATCCACTGCGCCACCTAGCTGCCCCTAGCAAACCTTATCTACCAATATAGACTGACAACCACATCCATGATCTCATAAATGAGTCTACCCCCTCTAGTATGACATCACAAAACATCTTTGTGTGCTCATTTTGAGTGACTCTTGTCTATGATCTCCTTTAAATTTACCCTAGGACCCACCCAATGAGCACTGGGTCTTCCTCATGTTCTCTAGAATCTATGTATATATAACTTCCTGTAAGTCATAGATGATTCTTATAATGATATTCACATAGCTATCATGTCCCTTTGTCTTATTTCCCTCCAATTTTCTCCAGTTCCTTCAATCAATCTTCACATGATATGAACCTAAGTCCCTTCATCACCTTGGTTCCCCTTCTCTAGACATTCCTCAATGTCCTTCCTAAACTAGAGCATAGAAGAAAACTTCAATTTAAGTCAACCCATCCCAACTTAATTCAACTCTATTCAGTTTAATACCATTGGATTCAATTCAATAAGCATTGTATCTGATTATAAAAATGCAATGAAATGTCTGTTATAAGCGGGTATAATTTCCTTGCCTATAAAATGAACTAGAGAAAGAAATGGCAAACCACTCCAAGATTTGCCAAGAAAACCCTAAATAGGGTCATGAAGAGTCAGAAACAATGGAAATGGCTTAACAACAAAAATTTATCCATAGACTGAAGCCTGATTTCAGGTACTCATTGTCATTAGCCAGACACTAGTGGATAAATGCCTCACAGGAAACCCAGAACAAGGAAAAGAAGGACTATTTCTTGGTAGCAACCATGCTGCTGGTATGCTCAACAGCTTTCCAAGCCAGGTTAACAAAGAGGTTTTACCTCTTCATTGCTCAAAGTTCTTTCTGACCCCACAGGCAATTTCATGGATCTCCATGCATGGGTCACAGTGTCATGTTGAAAGGTTTTTGTCAACTGGTATTTGAATTGTTCATGGTGGGTCAAAATTGAATGTAATTGATGGCTTTCATTAAGAGTCCTTAATGAGACATTTCATCAGAATCTTTCTACTCATTCATGCAGTGAAATGTTCATGGATGGAAATATGGACAGACCAGTAAAAGGAGGGTGCCACTTATAACATATTGAAACACACATAAAATTGGCAAATGCTCCTGAGGTTGCCTTTCTCCTCCCAAATCTAGTCACATTTAAAACATTACTTTGGGGGCAGCTAGGTGGTGCAGTGGATAGAGCACTGGCCGGGGAGTCAGGAGTACCTGAGTCCAAATCCGGCCTCAGACACTTAACACTTACTAGCTGTGTGACCCTGGGCAAGTCACTTAACCCCAATTGCCTCACAAAAAAAATATACTTTGCCAACCTCATACTCAGTGTCATGTGTGGTCCCTTAGTTGTTGGGTATTTATACTTAAGTGCCTTCAGTCTCCTGTTAGTTTAATAGAGACAAAAATTGAGACCAGTGTGAACAAATGTTTAAGCATCACTGGGTAGCACTTAACACAGGGCCGTCTATTTCACCTTCTTCTAAAGAGGATTCTTGTTTCGTCTTCCTGGCTTCAGGTTTTGGCAGCAATATAGTGACTCGGACCCATGGGAGATGAAACCTGGCTTCTCTGCAAACAGGAGCTGTGGCTAAAACTCGGAAAACATCCCTCTGGTAGCTCCTGAAGGAGCTGAGCTCAGGAACAGAATGACAAGTTGTGTATGCCTTTTATCTATTATTACAGAGAGCTGTTTTCCTGAGCCACATACAGGAGGTGAACAAGAAAATTAGTCTGTACTGAGGCGAAGATTTGTCCACTATGAGCTAAGATAGCTTTTGATTACTTGACCTTTCCCACTTGCTGGAATGTGTTCAGACTCTGTTTTCAATTCTGCGTGGGGTTTAGTTCCTGACAATAGAACTCATTGAAAGATATCGAGATCTAGATGTAATCTTTCTATATATACATATCCATACACACAAATATGTATATACATATATGTATGTGTATATGGTATGTGTATGTATATATGTACATATATACATATATATGTACATTCCCCTAGATAAGTTACAAGTGTCATTGCTTCTATAGATTATAAATCAACTAAATAATCAGCATTTATTAAACACCTACTATGTGCTAAATGCTGTTAGGGCTGCGAAAACCAAAAGGAAAAAGTCTCTACCCTCATGGAGCTTACATTTCCCCCAACATGATTAGGTGATGATTGAAAAGTTCTCTTCTAGAGGAAGCTAGACTGACTAATATGGAAATCTGTCTGTTATTTTTTTTTAACTAGGCAGATATATCATATGTCCATGTCCAATTAAAGACTTCTAGCCTAAATCAGGTCTTCTTAAACGTTTTTCACTTGCGACCCCTTTTTGCCCTAGAAATGTTAACATGACCCCAGGTATATAGGTATATAAAATAAGTATACGTAACTTTTTACTGTTGCCAAATTTTTGTGACCCCTCCCCCATCCCCTACATTCAGTTATGTGACTCCATATGGGGTTGCAATCCACAATTAAGAAGCTAGGTACTAATATTGAAGCAACTTGTCTTTCCCAACTGACTACCAAGCCTTGGGACAAATAGGTTTCCTGCCCTGAACTCCATTTCCAAATCAGATGTCTCTGGAATGAGACCAAGAAATAGAAAGAATAAGGAGGAGGACTAGGATGTAACATTAGAGAATGGGAAGGAATTTCTAGGGAATTACGCAGTCAGCCATTTGTGCAGAATAAGTCAGAGTGACCCTATGTCTGAACCTTGCTTAGATTTTGGGTAAGTGCCCAGCTAGCCTGCAGGAGATAGTTGGCAAATACCATATTTGACCTCAGCAAGATGAGTCTTCCTGATTCGAGGCTTGTCACTTTATCCACTGTCACCTGGTTGCCCTTTGAGGACAGGGTCTCTTAAAAATATTATCCCCACCTCTTAGCATTTTGCACATAGTAAGTGTTTAATAAATGCTGGTTGACTAATGAATTGACTGAGGGAATATACATCTTCTCCTTGAAAAGAAAAATCCCACAAAGATCCAATTTTGAGATAAAATCTAAGTATTTGACAAAGACTTCTGGAAAACTAGAAAGCAGTTTGGCAGAAAGTAAATATAGACCAACACCTCACACCATATCACAATATAAGGTCAAAATGGGTAGGTACTTGGTTTAGAAAAAAGGGCAATACCATGCGCAAATTAGGGGAACATGAAAAGTTTACCCATCACGTCTATGGATAAGGGAAGAATTTCTTACCAAAGAAGAGAGAGAGAGTATTATGAAATGTAAAATGTGTGACTTTGATTACATTAAATTAAAAAGGTTTTGCACAAATAAAACCAATAAAATTAAGATTAAAAGGAAAGCTGAAAACTGGGGGAAAACTTTTTAGCAAGTTTCTCTAATAAAGGCCTCATCTCTTAGATATATAGATAACTGAGTCAAATTTATAAGAATATACATTATTCCCCATTTGATAAATGATCAAAGATTATAAACAAATAATTTTAAGATGACAATATCAAGGTCATATATAGTCATATAAAAATGCTTCCAATCACTATTGATTAAAGAAATGCAAATTAAAACAATTCTGAAGTACCACCTCACACCTATCAGATTGTCTAATATGACAGAAGAGGAAAATGATAAATGTTGGAGGTGATGTGGGAAAAATGGAACATTAATGCACTGTTGGTGAACTTGTAAATGGATCCAACCATTCTGGAGAGCAATTTGGAACTGTGTTGAAAGGGCTATAAAATTGTGCGTAGCCTTTCACCCAACAAGACCACTATTAGGCATATATCCCAAAGAATTTTTTTATAACGGAAAAAGACCTATATGTACAAAATATTTATAGCAACTTTTTGTGGTGGCAAAAAAAAAATGGAAATTGAAGGGATGCACATTATTTGGGAAATGGCACAACAAGTTGTGCTATATGATCATAATGGAATTCTATTGTACTATAATAAATGATGAGCAGGATGCTTTCAGGAAGAAAAACACACAAGATTTACATGAACTGATGCAAAGTAAAGTGAGCACAACTAGGAGAACATTGTACATAATAACAGGAATATTGTATGATGATTAACTGTGAATGGCTTAGCTATTCTCAGCAATACAAAGATCCAAGACAATTCTGAAGGACTCATGATAAAAAATGCTATCCACCTCCAGAGAGAGAACTGATGGAACCTGAATGTAGTTCAAAAACTTAATTTTCTTATTTTTTTGTTTTCTTTCACAACATGACTAATATGAAAATATGTTTTATATGACTTCCCATGTATAATTAAATTTATCAAATTGCTTGCCTTCTCAAGGAGGGGAAAAAGGAGGGGTGTGTGTGAGAGAATATGGAACTCAATTTTTTTTTAAAGGTTACAAATAAGTTTTATGTGTAATTGGCAAAATAAAATATTAAAACATTAAGAAAAATCCCCAAAGAAAATATTGCAGACATCCAGTTGATACTAGGTGCAAATAAATGCTTATTAATTAATTGATTGATAATGGACCTTGGCCACTCTTCTTGGATAGAATCAAGAAGCTTTTCCTAATGTTTAATCTGAATAACAATAAGCGTAATAGTTATCTTAACCCTAGCTTCTCTTCTGTTCCAATAGAACTGCTTGGTCTGTAGCTTAGCAGTATTGTACTTGGGAAATTGTAATTGTAATTGCAGTATTATAAAGGGGAAAGAGTGCTGGACCCAGTCTCAAGAGAGTTCCAGATTTAAATTCTGCCCCAAGACACTTAATTGTGTGACCCTTAGCAATTCACTCTCTGAGACTTGGGTTCATTATCTGTAAAAGGTAGGATAATAATAACTATAATACTTACCCATCACTCCCCCAGCCACCCCAGTTGGCATGAGAATCAAATGGTTGAGATTCATAATTGTAGAGGCAACTAGATGATAAAGAAGACAGAGCAGTGGGCCTGAGATCAGGAAGATCTCCGTTAAAATCTGGCCTCAAACACTTCTGGACCAGTTGCTTAAACCTCTGCCTGCCTCAGTTGCTTTATCTGTAATGCATAGAGAAAAATAGCACCTACCTCTGAGAGCTGTTGTGAGGATCAAATGATATAGTACTCATAAAGTGCTATAACAGTATTATTATTGTCACAAGAGAATGGATGTCAAGTCCTTTGCAAACCTTTAAATGATCTTTTGATCAGATTTGTTGTTCTTCAGTCATTTCAGTTATATTTGACACTTTGTGACCCCATTTGGGGTTTTCTTGACAGAGGTCCTAGAGTGGTTCACCATTTCCTTCTCTGGCTCATTTTACAGATGAGGAACCTGAGGCAAACAGGGTTAAGTGACTTGTGTAGGGTCACACAGCTAACAAATACCTGAGGTCACATTTGAACTCGATACTCTATCCAGGGCACCATTTATCTACCCACCATTGATCTGGCACTCTTATTAAAAATCTATGGAGGGGTAGCTAGATGGCGCAGTGGATAGAGCACAGGCCCTGGAGTCAGGAGTACCTGAGTTCAAATCCAGCCTCAGACACTTAACACTCACTAGCCGTGTGACCCTGGGCAAGTCACTTAACCCCAATTGCCTCACTAAAAAAAAAAAAAATCTATGGAAACTTAAATGTACTTCACCTTCTCATATTCCTAGAAGAAGTGCAAAGCAATTATTCACTGTGTTCTAAGAGTATTCCTTCAAATGTATGAGTCTTGTAAAATCTTGTCCAATTTTTTTTTTAAAGGATACTCGGATTCAATCAATCAACAAACAATTATCTTGATGCATCTCCTAATAAATGTGGCCCTCCAAGACAGGGTCTAGGTCTTTTGATCCCCAAATACAGAGCATTGCATGATGTAAGTGCTTAGCCCATGTTTAGTGAATTGAATTTTATACAATTTTCCCTTTCTTGATGACTTTGCTTCATCTTTATGAGCATTCAGGTACTTCAAAGATTTCCTTCAGAGCTGATATAGACCAGGAAGGAGTTTTATATTGAGACAGAGTTCTCTTCCCTGGTGGTACTTGTCAAGAACAGGCCAGCAGGACAAAATGATAAACTGAGGCCCCCTGGGAAATGGTGACATTCTGAACCCTGCAGTGCAATAAAGTGAGGTTCTTATTGAGGGCTTATAAGAACATGGACTTCACAGGAATTTCTGTCTCAGGACAAACTTGTAAATGCATCAACAATATCTTCTGCATTTTGAGACTATAATTCTTAACAATAACCTTAAGGACACAGGCATATAAGCAACCCTGTAAAAAGGAGGAATTAAGAATTTACAAATACTTTGTATAACTGGAATTGTTTATTTGGGTGTGTGCCTTGACACATGATCCACCTCAGAGAGGAAGGAGGATAAGGGGAGCGAGAGAGAGAGAAGAAGAAGAAGAAGAAGGGAGGGGAGAGTGAAAGAAGGAGAAAAGAGAGAATGGAAGGAAGGGGAGAGAGAGAAAAAAAGGGGATAGGGAAGGAAGGAAGGGAGAGAAAAGGAAAGGCAGAGAGGAAGAGACACACAAATGGACATAAAGACAGAGAAAGGCGTGTGAGTGAAAAGTAAAAGAGAAGCAAGTAGGGAGGGAAATGAAGGAAAAAGACAGAGAAATGGACACAGAGAAGGGAAGATTGGAAAGGGAAAGGAGACAGAAGTGAGGGAAGGGGAAGGAGGGAAGGAAAGAGAGATGGAGGGAAGAGAAATGGAGAGAGACAGACAGAAACAGAGAGAGAGACAGACAGACAAACTCACACACTCAGAACAACGTTCAGGTGCTACCATGCCTTCCAGAGAAGAGATTACAGAAATGTTCAGACTTGTTTTCTGTAACATATCCATATGAGAAGAGAAAAAGTAAGGGAAGGAGTAAAACTGCCATGTCTTAGCTATGCCTTTTCCAGTAGTTCTATTCTATTTCCTCTTTTCCTTCTGAAGAATGGAGGCAGAACTAACCTTCCTGTACTGAAAATTCTATGGCATCTGTGAAGGTCATGAAGGTGGGCTACTCCCTCTCTTAAGGCTTGAGCCCATTTTGAGTTGAGGAGGTCCAACACTGCCCAGACCAGAAAGCTAGAGTCCAGCACTTGCTACTTCCTCTTCCCCTACCTATTGTCCTGGCTGACATTGATGGGAAAGCGTACAGTATTATGATCCCCATGTTATTCAATGAGTAATTGCTAATTGCCTTACTGTCAAGGAAGTCTAAGCAGGCAGACCCTTTATATGATGAGGTGTATAGGGCTGTTAATTCTACTCAAACAACAAAATAAATTAGAAGGGGGATCATTGTGGGAAATAGGAAACCAGGCCTATTAGAAATATGTCTAAAATAAAAGTAAATAGGTTCTGAGTGAAGGCTTCAAGATAGCTTTTCGGAATAAAATTATTTTTGAATTTATGATATCTTCATGAAACATATTTAGCAACTGAGAGACTGACCTCTTTTAGTTTACTACTAGGTGTTCAATAGTCAGGTGAGGATGCTTATAAATATAGTACATTCCATATAAGTGAGGTTTTCTTGTAGAAAGAAGGGTCTGGTAGTAGAGAGAATGTTAAATACGAATTGCAGAAGCCCATTTTCAAATCCTGTTCCAGATACTTTCTAACTGTGTGACCACAGATAAACCCCTTAATTTCTCTGAGCATCAGCAGTTGTTGTTGTTGTTTGATCATTTCAATCATGTCTGACTCTTTGTGACCCCATGTGGGGTTTTCTTGGCAAAGATACTATAGTGGTTTGTAATGTCCTTCTCTATCTCTTTTTTGTTGTTGTTGTTGTTTTTTTTTTTAGGCAATTGGAGTTAAGTGACTTGCCCAGGGTCACACAGCTAGTAATTGTTAAGTGTCTAAGGTAGCATTTGAACGCAGGTCCTCCTGAATTCAGGGCTGGTGCTTTATCTACTACGCCACCTAGCTGCTCCCTGTTTGTCCTTCATTCTTGAAGAGGACCATGACATCAGGTTAATGTCATAACCTGCACTGAATTGGATTTAAGTGAGTGAGGGCTGTGCAAAATCATCAACCTCACTCTCTCCTCCAGAGCCATCTGGGTCCAGTAGCTATATACATACACACGTACACACACATATATGTATATCAGGATATATATGTATGTGTGTGTGTGTGTGTGTGTATATATATATATATATATATATATATACACACATATGTGTGTGTGTATGTATGGGACTATCTTGAGTCATTCTGATATATACACAAACATACATACATATATCAGGATGACATGAGATGATCCTGTATGTTTAAGATAATTGGGGTTAAGTGACTTGCCAAGGGTCACACAGCTAGTCAATGTCTGAGGTGAGGTTTGAACTCAGGTCCTCCCAACAGGATAGAGCAGGACCAGTTCTCTATCCACTTCAAGGGTATTTTCTTTTGAGAAGTCACAAGAAGAGATATTAGAAGAATCAATTGACATTCTCTTTCCAGAAGCAACTGTGGTATTGATTAATTACTGTAGCTTCAGCAAAAAGTGGAAGGAAGTGGTTAAGGAGATGATGATAGCATTGTCATCCTCACTCCTTTTTCTCCCTTAGAAACCAATATCAAATCTGTTGAACAGCATTTTAGTTTATCTTTCTATAGTCTCTCTTGACACTGTTCCTTTCTCTTACTCACATAGCTACTATCCCGGTTCAGGCCCCCATCATGTCTCTTCTGAGACTATTGCAATGGCAATTTGTCTCCCTTCCTCAAGGCGCCCTACTCCTCTTGATGCTCTACCCAGGTAACAGTGATTTTCTTAAAGTGCAGATCTGATCATGTCACTCTCTTACTCACTAAATTCTGTCTTCCAGTCAAATAGAAACTTTTGTTTGAATTTAAAGCCCTTCACTCTATGGCACTATCCTATTCTATTCTTATTAGGCATTACTCTCCTTCATGCATACTATCATCAGGCAGAATTTACCTCAGTGCTCCTCACCCACTGTAGTCAGTCTCTCATTTCTGTCTTTGTACTGGTAGGGCTGGAATGCACTCGCTCCTCCTCCTCAAATCCCATACTACCTCCAAGACTCACCTGGAGTATTACCCAGACTCTTCCCCACCCCCACCGATTATTATTCTTCCTCTCTCCTAGATTATTTTGGGGTGTGTGTGTGTGTGTGTGTGTGTGTGTGTGTGTGTGTGTGTACAGGGTGTTTCTAAGTGAAGTTTTAAGCTATAGAAGCTTAATAAGAGGAGATATGCAGATTTTATTAGACTGTGAGTTCCTTAAAGTAGGGCTTCTCAAACTTTTTCCATAGATGACCCCCTTCTGCCTGAGAAATTTTTATATGACCCCACATATATAGATATGTAAAATAAATATACATAACCTTTTACTTTTGCCAATTTTTTGTGACCCCCACATTCAGTTACATAACCCTGTATGGAGTTGGGATCCATAGTTTAAGAAGCTTTGCCTCAAAGAACAGTATTACTTCTACATTTGTATCCTATCACCTAGCATGGCTCCTGGCATGTAGAAAGCACTGGTTGCTTGGCTAACGGGTGGTGGTCAAAGTGGTGGTGGGGGAAGGTAGTATGTGTATATATATATATTTGCATCAGCAAGGTAGATGGCAAAAGGATCTGGCTGGACACTAGAGGAGATTTGAAGCATCATCCATTCTAGGGTCAGGCTCAGCACCCAGGGTGGAAGTTCCAAACTTGAGTGGATTGATTTCCCAAAGGCTGAGAGCATGGATAGACTCCAGAGGTCTGGTGTGGAGGGTGATAACAATATCAGGCAAACTAGGAGTTCGTATAACTGGGACAAGAAAATCAACATGGGCAGAATTGAGAACAAAATTCCCATGGAACACACAAGTGTATACAGACCAGCCCAAACCCAAAGGGGAAAGCAATGGACACTTTATGGGGCACATCATGTTTCCCTTCCTGATCCCAGCCTTGAAGATAAATGACATGGAACACAAAACATTCATGATGGGAAACTGGTTTTGTTTTTGCTCTTGTTTTGTATTTAGAACGGAACAGGGGGACATCATTTATATGATTTTAGCTGTGCTGATAAAATCCAAAATATTACAGTCTAGGGCCCTTTAGGCATAGGTCAGCTTCTCTCTATTAGACTGAATTAGGATGAATGAATGAATGAATGAATGAATGAATGAATGAATGAATGAATGAATGAATGAACGAACGAATGAATGACACCTTATCATCTCAATTAGGTTACCACATCCTTAAGGGATGTTTTGTTTGTTTTTACATTTCAGCACCTACTCCAGTGCTTAACACAAAGTAGGTGCTAGATAAATGTTTCTTGATTGATAGCATTTTTGAAGCTACCAAGTGGGATATCTGGATAATTACCACCACCACCACCAATGATAATGATGATGATGATTTATATAATGCTTTAAGCTTTACAAAATTATTTAGAGATATGATCTCATTTTATCCTCACAACAACTCTGGGAGCTATGCTATCACCATCCCCATTTAATCATTTAATAGATATGGAAATTGAGGCAGACAGAGAGGTTCAGTTGCCCTAGGTCACAGAGCTAGTAAGTTTCTAAGGTAATATTTGAACTCAGGTCTTCCTGATTTTAAGTCCAGATCTCTATTCACTTATCCCCATTTTGTAGAAGAGCTAACCATTCTATGGAGATTAACCGACTCATCCATTTTCACATAGCTAGCAAATGAGAGAACTAGGATTCAGATGCAAGTCTTCCAGGATGAATTCTAGCATTGCACCATGCAGCCTCTTACACTGTAAGCATTTAATTAATACAAGATGATTGACTACTTCCAGCTCCTTGCCACATTATAGAGGCAATGGATTAATCTGTGATAAATTAAAATAATCACATTTTTCAGTCCGGTCCAATTTTTTTTTTCTTTCTGTAGTCCCAGTGATGAAGCCTCCGCTTTTGTGAGGGAGAATAAACAAACAAACAGATGTGGTCCATTTCTTTATAGTTAAGCCTGACTCTTGGATGCCTGCTGATCCCTGACATAGATCTTGGGAAGGACCACCTAAGGCTTTCTATTGAAAATGCCATTGTTCTTGGAAAGTCCCAGTGCCATGAGGACATGGCTAGACACCTTCACTCTTCTAACTGTTCTCTGGGCTTTGGCCCATGCTGTTCCCAGCTCTCCCAGATGGTTTGGCTTCCTGTTTCAGGACAGAAACAGATGTTCTAGAGTTGAAGCCAGGGCGTGAAGATGGTTGCCATGGAGATTTATGGAAAAACTCAGGACTGACATGGGCATTATAAAGGTTTGGACAGGTGATTATGCTGTGTTCAACATGGTCATCTGGAATAGAGAGAAATCTTTGTCACAGTGTCTTCTGATGGATCTTGGTGGTTAGGAAAATCTCCTTTATTTGAACTTTGATCCAGAATTTATTCTTTTCCCCTCAGAGACCCAGTCTGCTTGTCTCCATCTGCTTCCTCCCTTAAAAAATGAAAGGTTCACACACAAAGTCTTTCTCAGAGAAATAATTTCACTGCTTATCAAGATAAAGTGATAATTATCCTGTACCCCAAAACATTTTTTGAGAAAGGAAGGTTTCCTGCCCCCCGCCCAAAGCTTAAATAAAAACTTATTTTGTTTGTGTTCAAGTAAGAGGAAAGTGGAGAATAATTTCGTGCAATGAGAGATGTAACTTGGGTGGGATAACTGGGGTTGTATTCCAAGTGGCTGACATTTAGAGGATACTGATAGAACTGGTACTTCTTCAGTAGGTAGAAAAAAGCTTAGCACCAAGTTAACATGCATAACTAGCTCCTCCATGACAGCAACTTCAAGGGTAGGAGCCTTTGATGCTTGCCCCATGGATAATTTTGTGCCACCCATTGCGATGCCAGCTCGCCTAGTTATGACTGAGCACCAACAAAGAAGTTTACACAGCTCATCTCCGCGTCTTAGTTGAGAATCCGGCATTCACATGCAATATGTAATGAACATTTATCAGTGTGCTAATAGTGTTTGAAATTCTATTAGGTGACATGATGGAAAAGCTCAAGATGGATGGAGTTGTTATATTTTTGGTGCCTTAGACTTTGCCTGCTAGAGCCTTTACAGTCGGCTTAGTGGTCTATTAATGTGTCCATTATGAACTCAATTTCTTACCTCGGTCATTTTAAATCTCATCTGTCTATAACTTAGTATATGTTATTAGCCCAAATTCAAACATTTTATACCATCTATAATTCTTACCTGTTAAGCAGGTTTTGACTTATTGGTGCCACATTAAAACCTTAATAGGAGGAATCATTGGTTCTTGTAACAACTTGGAAAAAGAAACTAAGGGCAGGGCTGCTTCTCCCAGCCTTCTGCAGGGATAAGAATAAATCTTCCTTATCCCAAACTGCATCCCCTACTCCTATGCTAATTGGTATGAAGAGTGCTTTTCCCCATGTAGCACTAATTGGGCCTGAGTGAAAGCCACAGAACCTAGAATAGCTTCAGAGAAACCCCTTCAGAGGCTCCTGGAAGCAACATCCCCCTGAGATGAGCTGGCATCAGTGGGTACAAAATGCTGTGCTTTGGAGTTACTCACTTCCAAAGGACCAGCCCAAGGCTGTGCTCAGGGGAGGAAATCAATTTCCATGCTGTCTGAGCACAGCTCAGCCCGGCAACTATCTTCAGCCCTCCTTTCATTGTCAATAATTGCATGAAAATCCACTGTTCTTTATGCCTTTTTTCGTCCTTTTCTTCACCACAGCATCCTGGGCTTCTCTACTGTACAACAACCCCACTATTCTCCAAGCCAAATGGACATGGATCCCCAGGACTCTGGAAGATGTGATCCAGCAGCCAAGAATCAGGACTTCCTACGTGTATCTGAGTATGGCAAGATCAGGATGTTTGTGTTCCCTGGGCTCCTCAACCTCTTTATCCTTCCTGCCTACCTGCATTGGCTCTTGCACATCCTATATGTCTCTGAGTGCTTCTCCCCTCTCTAATTGAGAGAAGCAAAGCCTTCTGGGGTGCAATAAAACTGCTTTAGGAAGGCAAGAAACAGATGGAAAATAAATGGGTTCAGGTGCTCTGGGGACAGGAGTGTTGCTGCAGAAGGCAGGCAACCAAGCATCTAAACAGCAAAAAGAATATTTGATTTTCTTCTTTTAAATTTCATATTGGAGTAAGAAAGGTTTCAGTGTGGGGCAGCAGAACTTATATCCTTCTTGATCACATGGCATCCAAGCCAGGTTTCATCGAAAGGGGTACTGGCTCACTGGATTTCAATTGATCTCTAGGAAGAGCCATAACTAGGGCAGGGGTATAGGGGTTATGTCCCAGGGCACTGAATTTAGAGAGTGTCACATTTAAAGAGCAACTGCAATCCTTTCAGCAGTGGGGAAACAATTGAGCTTGACAATGAGTTATCAAGAATTATTCATTAAAAAGGGAAGCAACTATAGGGCAAACTGGGCTGAATTCCTCCTGTACCCCACCCTGCTAATACCACTCTCTGACCACCCTCCTCCCCTGGCTTAGTCACAGGTTTATTTTTTGTTGTCTGCCCGAAAGGTTGTGGTACTTGCCCCAAGTACAGAAATCTGTACTTAGAACTTTCTGTCCTATGCATTCCTAAGCTGTGACCTGCTAAGACAGGCACTTATGGAAATACCTTCAATTTGGTTGATGATAAGTAATGAGAACTGACACATAGAATCATTTTACATAGATTATTCCAATGAATCCTCATATCAGTACTGGGAGGCAGCTACTATAAGAATCATTCCCATTATTGAGATAAGGAAATTGAGGCCTAAGGAAGCTCACATGGTCATTGAATGATCAATTAATTTTATTTTGCTGCAAGGAATGATGACTGTCAAGAATGAAAAGGAATAAGACATTTATGAAGTAATGTTGAGCAATACCAAGAGAATAATCAATAGAGCCAATGACTGCAATAATGTAAATGAAGACAAAGCCTAAAGGGCAGCTAAATTCTGAATAATTGCAATAATCAATCTTGGTTCCCAAGAACAGAGGACATGATATAAACATTGCTCTTCTCAGGAGGAAGGTAGAGGACTGTGGAGATAAGATGTCTTGTACTCTGTCAAACACTGTGGAGCTCTGGGGCTGGAGTCAGGAAGACCTGAGTTCAAATCTGACCTCAGACACTACTTAATGGGTCTGTGATCCTGGGGCAAGTTGCTTAACTTTTGTCTGCCTCTGCTCAGCTGCAAAATGCGCATAATAAAAGCATCTATGCCCAAGGTTGTCATGAGGATCAAATGAGATAATATTCATAAAGTGCTTAGTCTACTGCTTGGTACATAGTAGGCATTTAATAAAGGATTGTTTCCTTTCTTTGTCAATTTTACTTGACTGTTTTTCTTTATGAGAAGGGAGGATTCAATGAGGCTATATCAAGGAATGAGTGAGATATAGAAAACAGACAACCGAAAGGCAAGGATTAAAATTAAAAAAAAACTAACTAAATGAATGAATATTAACAAAATAATAATTTTTTAAAAGTTCATGTTCTTATGACCCAAGGATTTAAATTTGAGTTCAGGCACTCTGACCGTACCCTGATTATAAAATCCAATGTCCACTTGAAATCTTTGTTTCTACCTCATAGACCCATTGACCAATGAGAGGGGAAACAAGTTCTCATCCCGAGTCCACACAGCCTGGTCCCTGGAAAGGGTACATTTTTTATGTGTCCCCTTACTTTAAATAAATACAATTTGCTATTCTAAAAAGATTTCTGAGACAATGGCACTCAAGAAAACTAGTGGCTCAATGACAGTGTGTCCAAAAGGAAAAATGCATCTCATTCTCCTCCGGTTAACTTATCTCATCCTCATCTTGTTGTAAGAGTCTCTGTGTGCTGCATTTATGGGGAAATAAAATTGCCCACAAAATTCTAAGTTTACTTTCATCCAGTGTGCATCAAAGTTCCACCTTGACTGCTTTGCTTTCTTTTTCTTTTCTTTTTTTTCTTGAAAAAAAATTAAGCTAGAACTTTTCAACCTTGCATGATCTCTTTATAATTCCCTTTAGAATTCATAATTGTGCTCGATCAATTTGTTAAAGGCTTTTGAAGTGTTAAAAAAGCTGCATTAAAATTATTTTCTTTCAGGTTTTATGTTAATGAACATAGGTGCTATTGAAAGCAAAGTCAGTGTGTCAAGGGAACTTTAGTGAAAGTTATTCATACATAAACTAAAAAAGGAAACATCTTTAGTGGTGGAAAATACATTTAATGAGTAAGTGCAGCACACAATTCCTCCTTTCAAAAATGTCAGTTCATATTGAGCCTCTATTCCAGATATCTTACAATTACTTTGTCAACAGAAGGTAGACTAGTGATGGATGATGCATTGGTTCTTAAAACCAAACTTTCCGTGAGTTACTTAGGCTGAGACTAAGTGCTTTTACATTCCAGTCTTATTGATGATAGTGGTTTTATATTTATCACCCTGTCATTTCAGTTGACTGTATCAGCCTCTTCAGTGCAGGAATATGGACACTAATGGAGGTGTGTCCTTAGTGCTCCAAAGGGTCACCGATTCATTCCACTAACACGTTTATGGCACCGACTGCTTCATGCTGAAGAAGTTCAGAGAGATGTTTTACCCATTTTAAACAGAAATCTGAAGCCACAGGCTCGATAGGCCCTTGAAATTTGTCTTCTTATTGGCTTGTTTTTTTGTTTTTTGTTTTTTTTTTTTCACCATGACCCACCTGTATGATGCCAAACACAGAGCTTACGGCTTCAACTAATGTAGCTTTACTATTTTGCAGCTTTCTCTATAATAGGAAGAATTCTACCAGGACCTTGGAAAGTCCAGGACCTGATTGCAACACTTTATTTATAAGAAATTCTGTCAAGAATCAATAATAGGTTTGGGTCTCAAGTTCCTTCTTTAATAATACTTTGATATGATTTGTCACAAGCTAGCCCAGAGTATCTACCAGATTTTATTACTTAGCTTGCAGCCTGGTGTCTTATCTTTGAGTCATGAGATCAGCCATGGGGAGACCTTTAAAAAGCTATATTCTTTACTGTTTGGTTATTACAGAAAGTCTATATTACTCAATAATACCTTTTATAAGGTGTGTTGTCACATCTTCACACAGATGTTTAACCCCAACGTGGATACACTCAATGCCCGGAGGCCATTTGGGTGACATGGACATCACTGGTTCCATGATTGGATACCAGATGTATTAATAGCCGCAGTAGAACGACAACAACCAAAAAAAGAAAAAAAGGAAAAGAAAAGAAATGAAACAAAGAAACACAAATCCACCAACAAACACCCAGTGCCACTATAACAAAAGATAAAAATGTTCACTTATTTTCTCAGCCCCAGAGTCTCTGCCTAGATCTCATACTAAGTGTCCATTTCGACAGAGATTTTGTTTAGAGTCCAGAGTGTTATGTTTTTATTACCTGAAAGCCGTGGAAATTCGGGGAAATCAATTTAGATTCCTTTCTTCTGTGAGATCAACTTCTTAAGCTTTCCTGTATGTCTCAATAAACAAGATCTTGCTCCCTCTCTAGTATGCGGCATACAGCAGTCATTCTAAATATATATTACCTTGCTCTGCTGTAGAATTCATATTGTTACAGCTAATGCTTGTTGGTAAATGCTTGTATCATTACGTGTTGTATTTACAAAGCTATATATTGTCAGCCTAGGGTTTAGAATCTCCAATCTGTTTCTTCTCCTAAGGAAAATAACAGAAAAATGTACTAATACTCAGTCTGGGGGGGATAAAAAAATTAGATTTTTAACAGTAATCATTCTAGATTTTGAAATAATAAAAAATGAGGGAGAATTGTTCCATAAAAAAGTTATTATTTTTAAATTGCTCATCTGTCTCCAGTTGGTACACATTTTTTGTTAATGTAGATGTGAAAAAATTGTTGGAATGTAGGGAAATATTTTACTTGAAAAGATTGGGGGGGGTGAGGGGAAGGAAAATTATTCTTAATGTAACTCCTAAAAATGGGTGATTTTTGTCACTGAACTCTCTGAATTTCATGTTAGTACTGATCCAGACCTGACTCCAATAGAGAGCAAGGTTATTATCAAAGGACTTGCCATTGCCTATGTGCAGTTATCCTCCCATTGGCCTGTGCATAGGACCTGGCAAAGCTGGATGAAATTGAAGGACACTAGAACAGAGGATACTGGCTACAGCACCAAGGGTTGTGTGATCAGAAATTGACCTAAAGCCCCCATTTTCCTCTCTAGGGCAGTAATGATCTCCAAGTAAAAGGGGAAGAGAGAAGTCATCTCATCTCTGTCTTGGAGCCCAGTCCTCAAAATAGGCTAGATTTCACCCAAGGCAGATTTCTTGTATGACTTTAAAGTGACAAGGAGAAGTTTGGTGCTGGGACTCCTCTCAGCTGTCGAAGACCCTTAAGTCTCAGTTCATCTTTGCGTGCCATGGATATCGCTTGGCAAAAGGAATTCACTTCATTTCAAAGAGCATTTAGGGATATGAACAACACCTGTGATTTCAGGAGAATAGTGAATCTTGGAATGAGGAAATTCTCTCTATCAAAGTAGATTAACACCTTCTTTGCACATTAGAATCTTGGAGAGTTTCCTGGGGCATTGTGAATTCTACCCTGGGTCACACAGTCATTATATGCATAAACGAAACTTGAACCCACGAATTCTAGACACTGAAGCCAGCTCATTGGAATCTTGGCTTCATCCTTAGTCAACCAACAAACATTTATTAATCACTTTGTGCCAGGCACTGCGTAAAATGCTGGGGATGGAAAAGAAAAGAAAAGAGAAAAAAGAAAAAAATCCCTATCCTTTAAAGAGTTTAATGGGGGAGATGGTTGCAAGTAATTATTGATATACAAGATATTCCCAGTAAAAACGGAAGGTAAAGTAATTTGTGAGAGAAGGCAGTAGCACTGTGTAGGGGGCAAGTAGGGAGGAATTTGGGGGTGACCATAAAGTTCTCTGGTATAAGGTAAGATTTGAGCTGAGGCTCAAAGGAGGCTAGGAATCCAGAACAGGGAAATTAGGAGAGAGAGCATGCCAGGCATGAGGAATAGCCAGTGATTAAGTATTTGAGGATTCATGGAATAGGGGATTGGTCCCCAAAGGTAGGACTAGGAATAGTGATTTGAAGGTGCAAAAAAAGCAAAACTTAGACTTGATGTAAGAAAAAGCTTCCTAACAAAGAGAGCTGTCTTCCTGCAAAGACTGGGAAAAGGACCTGTTGGATAGATAATGGAGAGGAATCTTAAGAGTTGGAATAGATGGCCATTGGAGTCTTTTCTCACTCAGAAATTCTATAGTTCTGCACAATTTCCCTTTTCCCTACTCTTCTTCCTTTGTATATATTTCTTATTTACTTATCTATGTACTTGTCTTATCTCCCCTTCTCTAGTAGAATATAAGCTCTTTGAAGGCAGGGGCTGTTTTGTGATTTCTGTTGTATTCACCAGCACAGTAACTGGCACATGAGAGGTTCTTCATAAATTGATAAATATATATTTAAATGAATTACCACTTGTAGTCTTGCCCACCTTAAACCAAAACCCCTCCCCTTTTCCTCCTCCTGCTTGTCCTGGGACAATGAGTTGTATGTACAGGACAAGCACAGCTATCTCTTCCATATCATGGGGGTTAGGGATGGTGCCTCCACAAGCAGGAAAATATGCATAAAATATTTTTCATACCAAGGAAGTCTTTACTTTTGTGATATTTAAGCATAAAATATATTGATATTTCACAATATCATACATATATTTATTCATGTCTGAGTTTCTAAGCATTTTCTGTGTCACTGCCGGCTTTCACTTGTTGTCTGTGGCTTCTGCAAAACTCTCCCCAAATTCCCATTTAATTTCTTATGCTGACCTGTGATATATCAAAACCATGATGGGGAAGACATGGTGTGGAAAGGATAATTGTACATTGAAAGAAAAAGGGAAGGGGATTAGAGGGAAAGGAGTTTCATCTGGCAGCTGGGTCCCCTGTCCCAGTGTCAACCACGACTAGGTGACAATCCACAGATCAAAGGAATGCATACTTTTGAACATGGTGATCACATGGCGAAGATCCTTCTTTGGGGTTTTTCCAGAGACAACTTCATAGCCACTGTCCCAGTGCAGCACCCCATTAGGGAGGGAGAACAGAAAGGAATATCATCTTGCTTATTCCAATTCTGAAAAAAAAGCTTCTGACCTGGAGGCAAATACTATAAAATCAGAAATTTAATCCATCTCTCCTCTCTCTCCACTCTGTCTTTTCCTAACTCCGCTGTCCATCAGCACAGATGACTGAGAGCTGCCTACAGCTTTACTCCTTGGCAGGAGTGGGCCAGCTGTTTGTCACACTTCAGTCGCCATCAGATTTTGGCAGGTCAGTCAATAAGGAAGAATTGTCATTGAAGTCCTGGGGGTGACTTTAGTCTTCTCCGTATGGGGAGTTTGAGTTTAGCTAACAGAACAGCCAGCTAGTAGAGGATACCAAAGGTTTCTTTCATTTTTTCCTGTATTCTCCCACCTAGTCAGGATCTTCAGGGGAGAAATGAGGCAGGGGAAGAAACACTAGAGGACATGAGTAAGAATTCTGCCTCTGCAAATTGTAAGCAATGTGACCTTGGTCAAGTCAGATTACATCCTTGGGTCTTGTGTATCTATAAAATGAGGAAAGGGCTCATTGGTTTTGATAATCCCTAAATTTCCTGCCAGTTTTAAGTCCATGATCCCATCAGATCCCAGTTTTCTGGAGCCTATGCGGTCATTGGCAAAGGAAAGTTTACTTTAATGCGAGTCCAATGGCTCTCTCCTAGGGGGCTCTCATGCCGATTGTCCATACAAAAGAGCTGTCCATTTATGGCTGCTGGTTTTGCCAGGCTTCCTCTCTTGGTGCACAGTCCAGTGTTGTTCTATCTGCATTTAGGGAGGCAAGCAATTTTCTCTTTGAATTACCCATTACAGGAAGACACACTTGGTCTTTTAGGACCCCATGCCAGTCCTTTCATCTATTACAAAAGGGATAAAAATGGGGGGGGGGCTGGAGAAGAGAGCACACTTTATCTGGAAGAGATGGACTGGTTTTTAGGGATGGGCCAAGACCTCCTGGATCTTCAAGGAGGAAGACAAGTAAGCCAGTCCAAGCAACTTGTGGATTTTGATTGATAATAACATGGTTAGGGTTAGAGCCATAGGAACATAGATCAGAGACAATCTAGTTCATTCCCTTCATTTTACATATGAGGAAACTGTGGCTCTAGAAGGCTAACCATCTTTCCCAATGATACACAGGTGTAATCAGAAGCAGGAATTTAAGCCTAGTTACTCTGCATCTTTGTTGGTTCCACTGAACCGCAACTCCAAATTTTCTCTCCCACAGTGATCAAACATGTGAGTCTGGGCAAGATAATCTTTCTTAGCCTCAGTTTCCAAATGGATATAATCACAGCACCTACTTAACAGTAACATTGTCAAGGTGAATAGAGTAAAAAGGCTTTGAAAGCCCTAAGGGGATATGTCAGTGTTATCTATTACTGCTATTGTGATTGGTGGTGGTGTTGCTAAAGAAATTTCAGTTCAGGTCAAGATTTACATAAGAATAATTTGGGAAATAACATCTTAGGTCCATAACTGAAAAGACCCTCCAAAGCCCTCTGGTTCTGGGGTTATTCAACTTTTTTTTTTTAAATGTGTATCCTAGCCTCTTCTGGACCTTTTTCTAGAATGGGGCTTTTAAATGAACAAAATATATAAGATTACAAAGAAAATCAATTCTAATGAAATACAGTTATCATATATTGACTGTTGCATAGTTATTACACATCATATATTGACTAGATATAGTCATCCTATATTAGCTACTGAAATATAGTTATCACATGTATCAATATAGTTATAGTTATCAACATATACATTTTTTAAAGTTCACAGACACCAGTTGAAGAATTCTTGATCTGGTCTAACTCATGTTTTACAGATGAGAAAATTGAGGTCCAGGAATGGCAAATGATTTGCCCATAGTCACAAAAGTTTGGGACACAGCTAGGTGGCTAAGTGGTTAGAGCTCTGGGCCGGGAGTCCAGAAAACCTAAGTTAAAATATGACCTGAGACATTTACTAGCTGTGTGACCCTGGGCAAATCCCTTAACATCTTTCTCAGTTTCTTCATCTATAAGATCTATCTATCTATAGAAAGTACCTACCTCCTAAGGTTGTTGTGAAGACAAAATGACATAGCTGTAAAGCTCTTTGTCAGACTTAAAATGCTACATACATTATTTATTTATTATTAGGATAGGGAGCTCCTGGTGGAAGTATTATCTCTATCAACCGGACCATGCACCACCAACCCGCCTTAGTTGATAAATCTTAGAGAGTCAGTTGAAGCACAGATAGGTTAAGTAACATGCCCAGAGTCACACAGCTAATAAGTTTCTGGGGCAGAATTTGAACCTAGGTTCCCCCTGGGCTTTAAGTCCATCATTTACTGCCTCTGGCTCTTAGAACGTGTAGTCCTAAAATCTCTTAGCTGTGAATGTACTCTACATAATTGTTTTAAATTGAGTCCTATTGTTTGTGCCCAATTAGCACTCTATTGTCTATTTATTATGTAACAACTGTTCTTGTAAAGAAAGGCAAGTTAAAAGGCCGCTGAAGAATGATGTGTACACATTTCTGTACAAAGAGTTTCTAGGAGTCCCTGGTTGAGCTGGCAAATCTGTTCAGAAGCATTCCCATTATAGCTGATGGGATGCTTATGAGGAGAATGTAGTTTGTACCTCTGCAATGCAACGCCAGGATATTGACTTGGCACGGAGAGCCATTTGCTGACTCTGAAATGATAGAATAGATCCTCGCAGCAAATGACACATTGGAAAGATGAAAACTGAAGTACTCCATGCATTTGAAAAGATTCCTTTGTTCAATATGTCATCTGTTCCGAGGATTGAGTTGTTGGCATTAGATGAAGCAGACAAGCTTATCGGCAAAGTGAAACATGTGGACTTTTATGTACTGGCTACTGATGAATTGGCTGACATCACCAATGCTGCCCAATGCCCATTTTTTTTTTAAATCCCAGATCCTGAGTTTTAGGAATCTAGGCCCCACTTTCAGGGGATCCAGGAAAAGCAACAAAACAGCAATAACAAACAAATAAAGAAAACAACAAAAACAAAACACAAAATCGGTCTAATTTCAGAGGGGAAACATTTTCAGGATTACTGATTTTATACAGTCATTTGGAGTTTAAAAAGATGGAACTTGGTGAGGGCTCATTCTAGGCACAAATTCCAAAAAGGATGTTGAATGTCTTACCATACTTCCTCAATTTGACTTGTTAGAGAAAATAACACAAAATAGTCAGTCCATTTCATCAGTGGAGGGGAATCTCCACACTGAGGAAATCACAAGTCAAGACTTTTAGGGAAAAACAAACAAGGCTTCTTTTATCTTTGAAGAGAACTTTATTACTGACACAGAAAAGGACTTTAATTATTTTTCCCTAGAAGTCTGGACTTGTAATTTCATCAGTGTGGAGAATCCCCTCCACCAATGAAATGGACCATTTTGTGTTATTTTCTTTAACAAGTGAAATTGATAAGGGCAGCTGGGGGGGGGCACAGCTAGGTGGCACAGTGGATAAAGCACTGGCCCTGGATTCAGGAGAACCTGAGTTCAAATCTGGCCTCAGACACTTGACATTTACTAGCTGTGTGACCTTGGGCAAGTCACTTAACTCTCATTGTCCCACCAAAAAAAAAAAAAAAGGTAGAGGTGGAGAAGGAAATGGCAACAAACCACTCCAGTATTTTTGCCAAGGAAACCCCGAATGGGGTCATGAAGAGTCACTGAACAACAATAACAACAAAACCTGTCTTGGTGAGTCCCATGAGTCCCACCATGACTTCTGGGCCACTTCACCTTCCTTTCTTGTGATGTCTAGAATGCATCATCTTGATTTGATTTACATTATGGAGTTCTTTAACTTCTGGAAGAAAAAGGTATTGAAAAATATTTGAAGAAATGAACAATTACAGGAACTTTTCACAAATGATCTGTGATTTCTTTTATATAGGGAATTCCTTCCACCCAAGTAGATCTCATCCCATCTATGACAATAGGGAAGCCCTAGGGAGTTGCCTGAGGCACAAAGACATGGAATAAAAACATTCATTCACTCAACAACCTTTTAAGAGTCTTCTAGGTGACTGGTGGTGGGAATGCAAAAACAAAAGGAGGAGTCTCAGTGCTCCAGGAGATGACATTCTGCTGCTTCTTTTTTACCTGGAAGGGGCCTTTAAAAGTCAATTATTATAATCCCTTCATTTAAAAATCAATGAAATTAAGATCTGAGAAGTTAAAATCACAATATAACAGTCCTCCAGTTCCAATCTCCAAGTCCTTTTCCACTGTATCAAGTTGTCTAATTACATAGTCAACATCCAAAGAAGAGAGAAAAGGGGAAAAGAAGGGAGAGGAGAGGAAAGGAGAGAGAGAATGAGAGAGAGAGAGAGAGAGAGGTGGGGGAAAGAGGAGGGAAGGAGGAAGAGAGACAGAAACAGAGACAGATAGAGACACAGAGATAGGTACACAGAGAGACAGATCAGAGACAGACAGATACAGATATATATGGAGACAGAGAAAAGACAAACAGAAAAGAAGACACACAGAGACAGAAACAGATAAAGAGGCAGAGAGACAGAAAGAGACAGCAACAGAGACAAAGAGAGAAAGAAAAAAACAGAAAGATCAGTAGAGAACATTTGAGGCAGAGCAAGAAAACAAACACTATTTTATCTTATAAGGAATTTAAGATTCTTAAAGGTTCTAAAAGGTGGGTAGGGGGAGGAGGCTAAAAGAGCAGAGATTGGAGCTAGAACTCACTGGGGACATTACCAATCTAAGCAAAAAGCTTTAAGGATTTTTTTTTTTCTGGTCTAGGGTTTCTTGAAAATGGTACAGGATCCATTCTCTGCTGTTGTTGCAGAAAAAAAAAAATGAATGAAGCCATTTGAATGAAAGAGGCTGCAGCTGCTGGAGCAAGAGATAGAAAATCAGGCCTAGGGTTAGGATAACCTGAATTCATATCCAACTTCAGACGGTTCCCTTAACCTCTGTTTGCCTCAGTTTCCTCAACTGTAAAATAAAGACAATACACACACCTAGCTCGCCTCTTGTTGTGGGGATCACATGAGATAATATTTGTAAAAAGCCCTTAACACAGTTCCTGACAATCATGGCTGTTTAATAAATGCTTATTTCTCTCCACCTTATGTAATTTTTTGAGGAGGGGGTCACCTTGAAGGGATGGGCTTTGGCAGGAGGTCGAGGTAGGTAGACCTGGAGAGCATTTCAACCATGGGGGAGTAAGTATTCAAGCACCAACTCTGAATTTTGTCTCTCTCAAACTCTCCTGGGAATCCAAACACAGTAGCTTTGTAACAGCACTTTAAAAACCAGACTAGGATGTTGTCAAAAGCATCCCCAGCTGTAGCTGTTGAATTGCCAAATCTGGCTGGGACTGTGTCTATTTAGCTAGATCAGAAGGCACCCAAAGATTGGGTACTCCCCAATACTGCCATATGCTTCACAGACTCATTGTAGAAAGAGACCACACATGCTATATTTAACAATCCAGACCTGACCAAGAAACTTCTCTCTGGTATATCCAACCCATGACCATACAGCCTCTGCAGCCTCTGCTTGATCATCTCCAGTAAGGAGGTCTCAAATTACTGGATGATTGGATAGGGTTTGTTTTGTTTTGTCCCTCCCCCCCCCTCCGCCGCCCCCCCCACCTCCCGCCGCCCCCAACCCAGGTTCCCTAGCCTAAGACATCCTATGTTGAACTGAATTTACTAAAACTCAATCTAATGAGTCAAATTTTAATCTTTCTCTGTTGTTTCTATGAAAATGAAAATCCCTTCGCCTATCAGGTTAGACCCTCTGCAAAAGACCCGTCCAACCTTTCCAAACTCATTTCATATTAATCCTTATTGATGACGTTACAATTGTAGCCAATCTAGACCACAAGTGGCTTCCCCAATTCAAACTACTCTAGGATGATACACTGAGAGCTGGAAGGTGATTTTTAATTCTAATCTTTTCACTTTACAGATGAAGAACTGAGATTCCCAAAAGGATAAATTACTTGCCTGGGATAAAACTGTTAGCAAATGGCAAAGTTAGGATTTGAACCCAGTTCCTTTGACATGGGGCAGCTAGGTGGCACCATAATGGATAGAGTACTGAGTGAAGACTCATATTCCTGAGTTCGAATCTGGCTTCAGACACTTCATAGCTATATGACCCTGGGAAAGTCACTTCACCATGTTTGCCTCAGTTTCCCCATCTACAAAGTGAACTGGAGAAGGAAATAGCAAACCACTCTTGTATCTTTGCCAAGAAAACCCTGAATGGGGTCATGAAGAGTCAGATGTGGCTGATATATGACTGAACAACAACTTCTGACCCCAAATACAGTATCACCATCTTCTGACTGTGATTTGCATAAAGCTCACACCTCAGTGCACTCCTACCTTACTGATAGCTATTGAAATCTTCCTGCAGGGGGCAAGCTAGGTGGCACTGGATTTCAGGAGGACCTGAGTTCAAATCCGGCCTCAGACATTTGACATGTGCTAGCTGTATGACCCTGGGCAAGTCACTTAACCCTCACTGTCCCATCAAAAATAATAATAATAGAAATATTCCTGCAAACCTTCCTTAATTTTCCCAACTGAAGATGCTCACCCCAACCTTCAATGTACATAGACCTGTATGTGTCCTTTCTGGGCATCCCACCCCCATCCTATTCATTTAAATCCCATTCAACAAGTATTCATTACATACCTACTATGTGCCAGTCATGATAGGTGTTAGATACTGTAATACGAAAGATCAGCTTGCCCCCCTATCCCATTCAGCAAGCATCCCTTGTATCCCTACTAATTGCCAGGTACTACCAACTACTGCTAGATACTGTGGATACAGAGAGAAACATAAAAACCCTTCCTGACCCGAAGGAGCTTATAGCAAACATACAGAAGGGTAAATGAAAAGTACGGACAAAAGGTATATGATAATAAAAATAATAAAATAATTTCAGGGTGAGAAGGGCTAACAACTGGGGAGGTGGAGGATCACATGGGGTCTCATGTAGAAACTGCAACTTGAGCTGAACCTTGAATAGAATAAAGAATAATATTTTAGGATAGAGCACCGGCCCTGGAGTCAGGAGGACCTGAGTTCAAATCTGACCTCAGACACTTGACACTTACTAGCTATGTGACCCTGGGCAAGTCACTTAACCCCAATTGCCTCACTAAAAAACCACGACAAACAAACAAACAAACAAATGAATAATATTTTACCTTCTGCTGTACTCATCTGGGTAACTCCCATATCTTCCTTAATAGAGTCTAAGTTCCTAGAGGGGAGAACCAGTTCTGTTTTTGAGCTCTGTCTTCTCATCACCTAGCAAACTGCTTTTCAGGATCTTCCCAAGGATTTGTTTCTATTCGGGGAAGTCAGCTAGAGTAGTATGCACACAGTAGGCACCTTTGTGGGCAGCTGCACTCCTAGTGGATGGATACTATGTTCCCCTAAACCTGCTACTTTTGTTACTTGGTTCCTGAAGATTTTTAGTCTGTGGGAAGGACATAATCTTGGCGTAGCACTTCTTTTCCTTTCAGAATACAGATGCCCAAGGACAACCTGCTTTGTCAAGGGGCACATGGTGACTTATAGCCTAGATGTTACAGTGACCTCCACCCTCATGTTGCCTCCATAAGAATTCTCTAGTTCTTTCAGCTGATTCTCATCTGGTCTTTCTCCAGTCTCTGAACGTTCTCCTTATCATTGTTTCTTCCACTTCTATCCACCGCTCCCATTTCTGCCATGCATAACCAGATGGACAATGTAAGCCTTCTCCTGCATGACAGCCATTCAGACATTTCAAATACTCGGATAGCTTTCATATCCTCATTTAGCTTTTTTTTCTTTTCTCCAGGGCAAATATTCCCAGTTCTTTCAACAGATTTTTATCTGGTCCTTCTCCAACTTCTGAATGTTTGCCATCATGTCATTATCCTCCTTAAATTATGTTGCCTGGAACTGAACATAATCATCTAGATGGGTTATGATTAGGGCTTATTTGTGGAAGCCAGGCCTCTTTTTGGCTGCTCTACCCATCCTGTTGATTCACATTGATCTTGTAGCCCACTAAAACCACCAAATCTTTTTCACACAATCTTCCATGTGACTACGCTTCCCCCTTCCTGTTGTTTTGAAGGTGGCTACTGAGTCATATTAGACCTACAGCAAATTCCAATAGTGTAGACAGAGCCTAAAGCAATAGCTTATCTTGTTTTATACTCCAGCCTTGATTTATGGGAACCCTTAACAAGACTGAGACCACGTGCTCCGCCCCTGCCCCTATGCAGGGGATGAAATGCCTTCACATTGCCTCTCGGCATGCTCTGAAGTAGGGAAGAGGAGAAAGCATTACCTGATTGAATTTCCTGGAAAATCAGGATCTGTTTCTACCTGTGGTTCCTTCCTTCTCAGCGAGGAACACAGCTCAGACATGTTGCATAACTTGCTGTTTCAACAAACACCTGGAAAAAATGGGCTGCGCGTCTCCCCGGCGCTGACTCAGATGAGACCAGACATTAAGAGATTGGTAGTGACAAGTGCTGTCACTTCTCTATGTGACAGCAGTGAAGTGGCATGCTGTAGATTACATCGGATACCACGTTTACAAGATAAAAAATGAAAAGGCAAGTGAAAAAGAACATTTCAAAATGTGATCTGTAAAAACAAGGGCAAATTACCCACAACTGGGCCTTCCTCACAGGTTGCAGAAAGACCTTGGACCCTTGCCTTGAGCACAGAACACTAATTAAACTTCATCTTGATCATCAGTGTTGCAGACCCAATTCCTGGCTAGGGGTTCTTAATCAGAGGTCTCAACGCGGTTCCCAGGTGCAGCCTAACCAGATTAAAATCTAACTGGGGGGGGGCGGGGAGGCTAGATAGCACAGTGGATAAAGCACCGGCCCTGGATTCAGGAGTACCTGAGTTCAAATCTGGCCTCGGACACTTGACACTTACTAGCTGTGTGACCCTGGTCAAGTCACTTAACCCCCATTGCCCCACAAAAAAAAAATCTAATTGGGGGATATTCAACAAAATAAATAAAAATATAATTAAACATAGATAATAGTAACATGTGGTTTCCTAAATCAATATGTTGGCTTCAGGATCCTTATGTATGATTTAGTAGCTCATTTCTATTTGAATTTAATGCTGCTGCTCTTAATGATGTTGTCTTTCTCTAACTAGATAGTTCTATACCTTTTTTGATCATGTGTTCTCCATAGGATAAGTGAAATTAATGGTCAGGTATTAAGAAAATGTTAAGCACTGTATAATGAGATAATACTTAAGAATTTTAATTATAGCACAATTTAATGGTATTTGTACCCAGTGTTTTCGAAGTATAAAGCCCATTTTGATATACATTGAATTACATGTTCTTTGATTCAACTCAGTGTGAATTTTGAGATAGTTTGGCTGCTTGAAGATGCTTGTGTATTTTTTTTCCATTAATGGTAGAGAAATTGAGTGAATAAAATATTGTTATTGAGTGAATAAAATATTGCTAATAAAAATAAATATGAAAGGTTGTAAATTTCAAACAACATACGTCACCTAGTTCGTACTGAAATTTCTAGGCATATGACATTTATTTCTTGAATAATTTTTTTAAAAATGTCCTTTTTTTTGCTGTGAATCAATCAACCAATCAACATTTATTAAATACTTTCTATGTGTTAGGTGCAGTGCAAAAGGGCTAGAGAGACAAAGAAAAAAGTTAAACAGTGAAATAATCTCTGCTCTAAGAGGGCTTACATTTTAAAGAGGGTGGCAACATGAGCATATATAAGTATATATGAAATCTGTTTCACCGTACAAAGAACAAGAAAAAGAATTCCACAAGAAAATATGAACTTTTGTCATGTGTAGGTTTTTAAAGAAAAGCCCGTATGTTTTACAGTTTATGTATTACAATTGAATAATGTAGTAATACAATTGTTCTGGCTCCTTCTGTACTTCTTTTTACTCCCTTAGTAGTGCAGATATAATGTATTATAGCTGACTTTTCCACAAAAGGCTCCTAATTACATACATCTTTTGTCCTCTTTGGGAATCCAAAGATACTACAGAATTGAAAGCATAAGGCACAGTAAGAGAAAAAGCACCCCAGAAGGTACAACGTGATCCATTGGCCAATGGGCTGTTCTCATGCTTGTCACAGAACAGGCATTGCAATTCCCTGGAAAAGGCATTGATTCAGGGTCAAAGGACCCAAGTTTGAATCCCAACTCTGCATTAACCTCCAAGTGTCACTTTGTATAAACCAAACCTTAGTTTATACCCCTGTAAACCAGGAGGCAAGGGGCGGCTAGGTGGCACAGTGGATAAAGCACCAGCCGTGGATTCAGGAGTACCTGAGTTCACTTAATAGCTGTGTGACCCTGGGCAAGTCACTTAACCCCCATTGCCCTGAAACGCCCCCCTACCCCAAACGGGAGGCGAGCACTGGTTGAGATGACTCCAGGGTTCCCTTATATCTCCAAATCTATGAATTCTCTTCTCTTTGCCTTTCTTTGGCTCGGATGTCTCAATCAATAAAATGTGACCCTCTTGGATTATGTTAAGGCCTCGGTAGGGTGTCATAAGAAAGATGAACAAATCACACTTCAAACGTCTTACCAATGGGCCATTTGTAAGGTTTAGTGGTTGGAAAAGCAAACCTGGGCTTAGCATAACTGGGCTGGAGTCTGGGCTCATCTACTGGTTGTATTGGGTGTCCCAAAAGTCTTAGGGCAGTTTTAAGCCAATAAAGTTGAACTGTTTATTAGTTTGTTTAAACTCTTAAACCCTTAAACTGCACTAAACCATTTGGAACATCTTGTCTAATGGTAGAAAAGTTATTAGCCCTCTCTGAAACTCAATTTCCTCATTTACAAGATGGGGATTATACTACATTCCCTACAACGTGGTTATGGGAAAAGGCTTTCATAAGCTGTAAAGCAATGTATCCTGTTAAGTAGAATCTGAATTCTACGATTTTAGAGCTAGAGAAGACTTCAGAGATTATTTTAATTAAGTCCACAGACTTTATAGGAATAGAAACAGCTAATAAGCTTAGATAACAATGGAGTAGTATCCAGGTATCCAGACTCCCAAACCAATGGTATTTCCAATATACCTGGTTGGATTTGAACTCATTACTTAAGAAAGATGTAATTCAGAATTGAGCCACTAGGTCACATGACCTTTGATTAACACCCATGTGGGCTCTGAGACATTAAGTCAGCCACTGGAGGGAGCTCACATTACTCACATAGTGTAATAGAGATATGCTGAAAATTGTAAGGAGAGATAATTTAAAAATGCAATGTAAGGATGACAGCATTTTCCACAAAATCCTTTTATTTATTTATACGCAAATCTGTGTGAATGCAAAATGCCATCTAAATCATACTTTATTGATAGCAGGCTTTTTTTTTTCTCTTAAAAAGAAAAAAAAGAATTTTGGTCATAAATTCTTTCCACAAAGTGAGAATCCCCTTCAACTTACATGTGTGTGATAGCTCTCAGAGAGATGGCAATGGAACAGACCTCAACCCACAACCAAACCTCTTCCCTGCATTGACCCACCCGTCAATGGAGGTTTCCCTGGAGTGCCTCTCCCCCCCAAGTTCATCTCTATGTAGATTTCATGAAGGATTAGCTACTCCTCTGGCTTCAGTTGAAATTACCATTGCGGTTCCCAATGAGTAGAGAGGAATGTGCAATATGTAAAAATTCCTAAAGACTGTTTTATTTATAGCCGTTGCAAACAATGTTTATACAAAGTTTATTAAATATGTCACCCCCATTGATTTATTCCAACCGATCTCTTCAATCACTAATATTTATGGACTGGGTTCACTCGCAACAATTATTTTATAGGCTGGAGAGTACGTTATAACTGGGGATTCACCCTAGCAATTACACCAAAGATAAAATGCTTCCCCAAGACCTCAGAACAGGCCAGGAAGTATATTATTGGACACAAGGTGCTTTTAACTGAGTGCCACAGCACTAAATTTAGATGAGAAAAAAGAGAGAAGTGGGCCACCTTTTCCTGAAAGATTAAAGCAGGCTCTGTGTCTTTGCTAAAATTGTTAGACCTTAGTGGAGGAAAGGTGGGGAGCACCCCATTAGAGTCTCTTTATGGCAGCCTAAGCATTGGGCTGTAAAATATTTAATATTCATCTTTGGAAAATCCTCGCAGGCTCTAACTAGTCTTTCTATTGCCTTTGGTGAGGGTCTGCTTTGAGCAAGGGACTATGAGAGCCACTTACCAACACTTTACAGATAGGAAGTAGGAGACGCGTTCTTCTCTCCCACCCTGAAGATACACAGACTTTCTGTGATGATGGTGTGGAGATGGGATTGGAGGAATGTGTGTGAAATGGGAGAATTTTTAACAAACAAATCACATGGAAGCTGTCAGAAAACGGAGAGGAGATCACGAAACACTTGACGTAATGACAAGCCAATATTTGGCTAGGGCATAAAGAGCCACATGCATATGGCTACCTTCAGTCCAAATGAGTTGCATTTATTTCCCCCTTCTCTTCCACCTTCCACCCTCCACACTCCCCCTGCCCCGACATTTGGCTTTAAAACAATGCTGTCTGCTATTAGGAGAGGACCAAAGCCTCTTTCCTGACTGGCTGTGGGAGATTAGGTTTCTACCCAGCCTTAACCTTAGCACCTCTTTCAGTTCTGTGTAAACAGATAGGATAAGAAGGGACAGCCTTCCTTACCATGTGCTGGGGAATACACGCCTCATGTGGGCTCAGCTGAAACCTCAGAAAGCCAACCCATTTGAACTCCCTGAACTGGCTTGCTCTTTCTTTCTGAAATTTCTCCCTGCAGAGATCTGCTGGCTCACTGTTTGCCTCTCAGGTAAGATGAAGCAAATTCAGCACTCACTACTTCTTCACTATTCTTCCTATCAAGCAATGAAATAGTATCAAGTATCTACTCTGGATTTTTGTGGTTAGAAAGCCAGCCTCAGAGGCAGGAAGACTTGGATTCAAGGCTTAGGCCGATGCATGCTGGTTATGTTAGCCAGAGTGCTAGGGACTTTTAGATTAAGATGGGTTTGGGGGAGAGGGTGACCCCTGAAGGGGAAAAGAAAGGAAGGAGCATTTGTTAATCACCTGCTGCATACCAGGCACTGTGCTAAGCACAGTTTAAGAGCAAACAAGGACTTTTAAGAGGCAGAGGGAAGGAGGGAATGAAAAAGTGCATTTCAGGGATGGGGGATTCAATACAAAGGCAGGAGGTGGAAGGAAGATAGAATGTTGTGTTGAATGGACTCCAATTCAACACATAATGTCTACTATGTGCCAGGCACTGTGTAAGGCTCTGAGCATAGAAAGACAAAGACAAAAACACTTCCAAGGATCTTAAATTTTTGCTAAAAGATACCATATGTAAACAGCTTAGTGAATTAAGAGACAATTTAATACAAAAGAAGGCATGTAAGGAATGGCTAAGACACCTTTAAAATGAGTTTATCATTTTTTTTTAAACCAAGAAAATGAGTAAACTATGATTCATCTAAAGGAAGGATTCGTAAGCTGGGGACCTGTGAACTTTTAAAAAAAAATTAAAAAGTATTTTGATAATGCGATTTCAGATACAACTGGTTTCCTTTGTAATCTCTATGTATTTTAGGGTTAATGAGGCAGCCCACTGGAAGGATTGCTGGCTTTGGTGTCAAGGAGCTCTAAGTTCAAGTTCTGCCTTAGACATTTATTAGCTATGTGGCCTTGGATGAGTCACTAAACTATCTTTTTTCCATTTCCTTATTCGTAAAATGAAGATAATAATAGCACCTATACCACCCAGGGTTGTTTTGAGAATAAAAGGAAATACTATTTGTAAAGTGCTCTGTAAATCTTAAAATACTATGTAAATATTAATGGCTATTATTTTATTTTTTACATTTAAAAGCAATATTCTAAAAAAGGATCTGACTGCCAAAATGGTCCATGATCCTCTTGGACATTATTTTGTTAATAAACCAAAGTCAAGAACCCCTAGATCATTATTGTTGTCATCATCATCAACACAAACAACAGCTCACATGTATGCAGTACTTTAAAGTTCATATGCATTATTTAATTTGATGCTCACCTTGACTTTCTGAGGAAGATACTATTACCAACCCCATTTTTCAGATGACTAAGCTGAGGCCCAGAGGAGTTAAATGTAAACTGTGGTCACATAGCAAATAAAAGTCAAAGTTCAGAATAAGACATAAATCTTCTGATTCCAAATCTAGTGCTCTTTCTCCTACTTTATGTTACATAATGTTGAATTTATATTAAGCATATCATGCTTGTTAAATCACTTGATAGGATTAATGCTTGACATGCATTTAGTTCTTTTTATATACTATCTCATTTAATAGGAAAGGAAAATGACTTGCCTGTACTTACAAAGCTAATGAGGGTCTGAGGCAGGATTTGAACTCAGTTTTTCTTGCCTCCAGGTTTGGCGTGTTATCATTGTAGCATGCTGCCACCCAGGCGACATGATTTCTGATGTCTGCCTTCCTTCCCTGCTCCCTTAAAGTCCTTACTTCCTTTACAGCTGGATTCAAACAAAGACAAGTCCTATGGGGAGACTTTCTTGGTCTACTTCACCTGTCAGTGTCCCCCAAGAATTATCTTGTATTTAATGTGCAGAAATAACTTTTTCATATATATATATTATATACACACATATATTACATATATACATATACATACATACACATACATATACATATACATACATATACAAATTCTCAAAGGCAAGAATTGTTTCTGTTTGGAGTTTATATTGACAGCTCCTTGACCAGCACCTAGCAGATGCTTTATAAATACTAAATTAGTCAATTGATTGATCAATTCATTCCAATTTAGACTCAGCTAAAAGCCAAGCAAAATCTGACCTTTCACTTTTCACTTCACTAGCATGGTGGTGAAACTGGTTAATATCCCCATTTGAAAACTGGAATATCTATGGTTTTCATCATTCATGAAAGCAATCATGGAGCCTGAGGAATAATGAACCTTCATGGCTATTAGCATATGGAGAGCTTGTCATATAATGGGGGCTTATGATCTTTGTGTGCATTAAATATATTCCACTACCCTCAAATGTTCAATTATTTTTCAGCCTTTTTCTTTGCAAAGATACTGGAGTACTTTGCCATTTTCTTCATCAGCTCATTTTAAAGATGAGGAAACTGAGGCAAACAGGGTGAAGTGACTTACTCAGGTTCATACAGATAGTGTCTGAGGCTATATTTGAACTCAGGAAGATGAATCTTTCTGACTCCAGAGTCAGTATTCTATCCACTTTTCCACCTAGCTGACCCTAAATACAGTGAAATTCATATAATTTCCTAAGTTTTTATGGCATATTTATATCATATAACGCTACTGATCTTCATTTTCAGTCTTGTTCTGACAACTTATGTCAGATGATATGAAGCACATTCCTTTTGTTTCTTTGTTTTTTTGCAGAGCATTGAGGGTTAAGTAACTTGCCTAGGGTCACACAGCTAGTAATTGTCAAGTGTCTGAGGCTGGATTTGAACTTGGGTCCTCCTGAATCCAGGGCCAGTGCTTTATTCACTGTGCCACCTAGCTGCCCCCACCACATTCCTTTTGTAGAATAACACATCGCTACTTCTAGATGCTGCTCATAGGGTATTGCCTCCCAAATACAGGATCTTGTGAGATCACAAAGTTGGAGTATTCCTTTGGGTCAGTCTTGAACTATCTAGGGAAAACAAACAAACAAACCAACAAATAAAAACCGGTCAACTATAGTGAACAGTAGACTCTCTTGGGCCTCCAATTGCCGTGATGCTTCCCTTGTATGAAATCACAATGGAATTTCCATAGAATTATATATCTTAACCCAAGGCATCACTCAACAAATTCCAGATGCACGAACAATGATGGTCTACTACACAAGGAATCACTAGTGATTATTTCCCCTTGAGATTTGTCACAGTTTGTTTTGGAGTTCATTGCCAATAGGAATAACTTATTAAAGTCTTATATGTCAGAATCTATTCATGCACACATTTCATGAAGAGAAACATCCAGTAGTGATATGAAAATATCAGGCAACATGTCCCAAGTTTTCCCAAGGTTGGTAATGAACTACTGGACTCTGATATGGGATTTCCTGTTTAACCCCTTGACAGCTTTCTCTCTACTCTTAGCAGGTTTCCTATTTATCACCAAGGATCAAGTGCAGGAGGAAAAGAAAGACGTGATATGGAGCAGACAGTTTTCTTTTTAACTAGTACTGAGGGGCAACATTTTGTAGAGGATGACCTGAGATCAAATCCTACTTCAGCCATTTTCTGGCTTGGTGACCATGCACAAATCACTTAAACTCTCAGTTTCCCAGATAATTCTCTAAGATTGTAAATTACAAAGTAGTCACTGATCTACATCAGTGGACAGAGTTTATACATTGGGAGAGCTCCAGAACTAGAAAATCATTGGTAGGTCTAGTTAAAAACAAACAAACAGAATGGCAAACTTAATATCCCTGGGCAGAAGGAAAATGTATCCTGACTGTAACCCAATGTGGCCTTCACAGCTTTGATCATAACACTGGGCATTTCATCTATTGTGCCACAGACCTCTGCAAACTTAATTGTTCATGTGATGTTTTTTTCCTCCTGAACCACTGCAGATGTCCCTTTTCTGTAACAATTTAATTAACACTTTAAAATAATGATGCATTAATTAATGCCAAATTACAATGAAAATCCAGCAGAATTACACTTTATATCAACATTAATGCAAAATGAGTTCCTCCTGGATAATTCTTCTTACAATGAATACAAAAGAGATAATACTAATTAGGCCATCAATTTAAATTTACCATAATTTCAATCCATGTCACTTATCTGTTCTCTCGCACAAAACAATTCTGGTCTGCCATACATTTATGGGGTAGTGGTAGGGGATGTCTTCATGGCAACCAGGCCTGGGTCATCCTTGGGGTCCTGAGGGATGCTCTTGAATGCTGTCCCTTCCTTGCTGAAAACAGAAAGCACAGGGGATCTTTAATAAAATAAAAGACTTGAGTTGAATAAAATAAAATACCAATCTTATAATATGCATGGCACAAGCTATCAGGCTCTGCTTATCAAGTTGCATGTAATTCAGTTTGTTTCCACTCTCAAGGGCATGACCTGTGAGTTAGGAGAATTGGAGCATCTCCAGGGTCATTTGTTCATGAGCAAAACGAAATCACATCTTCCCATTTCCAGGACTGACATGATCTGCACCTGTTACATTTCATTTTCTTTGCTACTAATAAGTAGATGCTTTTTTCAGCATCTGTAAGAAAGAAGGGCTCCAAAGGTTAATTTCCCAATGTTTATTGAAAAAGAGGAATGTTATAGGGGCTCTTTTTCTCACTACTATTTGCTTTCTGAAGTGGCTCTTCATACCTGCCTTTCATGTAGAAATGGATATATTTGGTGTAATTTGGATGCATGACATCTAGAGCAGATGTGTGTGTGTGTGTGTGTGTGTGTGTGTGTGTATGTGTGTGTGTGTGTGTGTTATTTAAGAAGTCAAAACATCTCTGGAACAAATAGTTGTCATAAAATTTCTCACTAAAACAAAATGCTTTATTCTGATTACTAAGAGTTAATTACATTAGAGGGTGTTTGGCTCCCTCCAGAATAATGAAATTTAATATGAACATACCCCTGTTCTGATGGGTGACCCAAAGATAAAGGGTCATTCATTTATAAAATTCAGGAGCCAAGAAACATGAATGGGAGGTTGGCAAATTACTGTAGAAAAATATATCCTTGAAAAGACTCATACAGAATGGACAGTAGAGATATGCCAATCTTTTTTTTTTTTCTTAGTGAGGCAATTGGGGTTAAGTGACTTGCCCAGGGTCACACAGCTAGTAAGTGTTAAGTGTCTGGGGCTGGATTTGAACTCAGGTACTCCTGACTCCAGGGCCGGTGCTCTATCCACTGCGCCACCTAGCCGCCCCGCGATATGCCAATCTTACAATAGACATATACCCAGTGGCACATGATGACAATTGTACACAAAGAAAACTAAGTTTTGTGCTGTTATCCTTTTTTTTTTTAAAGTAGGGACACATATCTGAGTCTACTATTTTGCCTTCTTTGCTTGTTGAAATGCTCTTCCTCCTATCCTCTTATTCCCTTGGAATAAATTTAAAGGCCCTGAATAAAGATGGTCTTTAAGTGTCTCCTTTTCCTACATTCCAAACTATCTATGGAAATTCTTGCTTACCCAGGAGTCCCTGAAGGAAATAGGAAATAGATCACAAAGAAGTCTTACAAAAAGGAATTAGTGAAAATAAATCCAACAAGCTTTGCATCTTGTTTTTATTGGGTTTCATGAGAATGGATGCCCAGGATATTTATTCCACATTCCTATGCATGACTGAAATAACAAGACTGTGGCGTTGCTGATCTGGTGATTTGGACTGTCAACACCCTGTGCTCAATCCAGACAACATGGCAGGTTATGGAGGGCTTTGAAAACAGCAGCCTCACCTTGCTGAGTCAACTTTTGTGGGGAGCAGAGTATGCATTTAATAAATGCTTGCTGACAGCCTGACTTGACTGCACCCTATAGACATATCTTCGATTGTAAATCTTCTGAGGGTTGCCTGTGGTTATGTAAATGTCTTTGTCGAATTCTAGTGAGGTACCACACTGAAGAAAGGAACCACCACAATGAATATGTTTCCAGCAAGACAATGAATCTGCAGTCTCTTCTGCATGAATATATCCTGCAGCAGTACATCTTTTATATGCTCCAACTATTACCCATGTACTCCCATAATTAGGGATTCATCCAATATGCTAAAAGTCTTCCTCTAGATCAGATAGTATATGGAAACCATCATAACGCTCAGGTTGTTCATTTGTAATTTTTCACTATTGCTACATGACTGCATGCTATTCTACTTCCTTTTCTTCCAATTCTAAATCTCATATATATATATATATATATATATATGTGTGTGTGTGTGTGTGTGTGTGTGTGTGTATATGTATACATATATATATATACATACACACATATATATCTATAGCTATATATCTATATCTATCTATCTATATATTAGGTCACTTCTTGCAGGCAAAGGTCGTACATGTAAGTACCCTTCCTGCCTCATTCTCTTGGCTGCCTGCCAATCGACTTGCTTTTATGTGTCATCTTCTTCCATTAGAAGGTGAACTTGTTGAAGGGGGGGGGCTGGTGGAATGGATGGATCAGAACAATTTGTTCCAATGGCCATGAAGGCAGCTGAAGCAGGAATTGTGGAGTTTAGACATTGAAGACAAGGAGATCCTCCACTGTATTCCAGTTCATCCACTGCATCCTGGGCCATTGCTAGTTGTCTTGACTTTTGTCGAGCCACTGGACTTTAATGACTTTGGAAGAGACAGTGAGACCAACAGATTTATGGAACCCTGCCCCACTTAAGTCCAATTCATGCAGGAGTCAAGATGTCATCCTTGGTGTCATTGGTCTGCTTTGAAAGTGAAGGACAAACAACAAAATTTATAGGAGGTAGGAACTGTCATACTTGATGGTATTTGTATCCCCTGTGTTTAGTACATGATATGCATTTAACGAAGGCTTTATTTATTAATAATGTGCTATAACCTATTTAAAAGCACAGTGGAAAGAGTGCTAGGCATGGAGTCAGGAACACTCATCTTTCTGAGCTTAAATCTGACCTCAGAAACTTATTAGCTGTGTGACCTTGGCCAAGTCACTTAACCCAGTCTACCTCAGTTTCTTCATCTGGAAAAATGAGGTGGAGAAAGAAATGGCAAACCACTTTAGTATTTTTGCCAAGAAAACCTCAAATGGTGTCTTCCAGAGTTGGACACAATTGAAAATGTCTGTACAACAATACCAACATTTATTTTTGTTCAGCACATATTACTATGTCACCCTTTGGGTGTTATCAGGAATTAGAGATTTTGATGTTCCATGATTTATAACATTATAGCATACCTGGAAGGACAATTATATTAAAAAATATGAGTATTTCTGGGAACAGCTTTTAAAGCACAGCTATCAAACTCTGGGAAAAACAGATTGAAATTTAATTGGGAAATGTTTAACAAAGTAAAGAAAAATACAATACAATTTAGATAATGTTAATTTGTGTTTTTATAAGTCAATATGTGGCTAGGAGGGATCCATTTGAGCTTGATGGCATTGACTTAAAGGATCCATTCTCAAGTTCTTTGAAAGAAGGCAAGATATTGAATAAATGGATGCAAAAAATGGGTCATTTCATAATTGAAAAAAAAGATAGTCAAGAGAATATCAACCTACATCTTTTTTCTTATCCATATCAAATCTTCATGAAAATTATCAGCATACATATGAAGGAAAATGTTTGATGAAAATATGAGATGCACAAACCATTCTCTCCAGTAGACTACATTTTCAAAGTTATATAAATCACTAAATGGTGCTATGGATTCCTTGAGAGATGCAATAGATTTTTTTTAATGATCCTCTGATTATCAATATAAAATAAAACCTATAATGGAGTATATGATCACCAAAGATTGGCCACTTAAGTACTTCATGTCTTTTAATGCTGAAGACTTTGTGATTGAATTGATTATATCTATCTTTTAGAATATGCTAGAAATACTATTGGGGGAATACTTTAAGAAAATTATTAAGCATAGTTATGGGATTTGAACATTTTGTGGGAAGGTGGATATTTTTCAGACCCATAGGTGTGGTTTTTTTAAAAACTGTATTGTAAGGTTACTCTAAATGGAATCTTTCCAGGATATTTCTGGAAATTGACATCATATCTTTCTAGTCCTTTGGTGTTCATTGGAATAGTGAATATACTAGGTTATCTACATTGAATTAAGGATGGATTCTAAAATAGTACATATCTTATCCTAAGCCAGGTGAACTTTCCCAGAAGCTCCAGCTTTAGCTGGAGAGATGAATATCCTGGATGGAACCTTAAAGACCTACCTCTGTCAGCTTGATAGACTGATACATCAATACTCTTCAGTGTGATACTCTGCAGATAAAAATCCATCTGTATCTTCCCTTCTAGTGTTGACTCTTGTTCACAATCTTTGATATATCTCTAAGCCTACCCCACATGTTAGGGGTTTTTCTTTAGATGTCTTGATAATACTTGGGTACAAATGAGGACGCAGGATATTTGTCATTTGTTCTTGATGTACAATCCTTTTCTAATTTATCTTCATTTCTGGATATATGCTTCTTGTATAACTCCTTTGGTGGCTTCTCTTGCCCAACTCTATATGACTAGCAATCTGCAGGTGACTGATGCCCACCATGCATCCTTCTTTTGCCTTTTGGGTGACCCACACCTTTCATTTTTCAGACTATGGTGTTCCACAATTCATAGTGTAAGAATAACACTGGAAAAAAGGATTGTATAAAAGAGAGGTCTTTGTTTCAGGGAAAGGGTCAAGTTTTCAAAAATACTATGAAACTTACCAAAACCAATTCAGCACTGTATGTAGTTTGTGCTGAATTCTAGGTTTAGCATATTCTCTCTCTCTCTCTCTCTCTCTCTCTCTCCACACACATATATAAAAATGTGCATACATGTGTTTATGTATGTATGTATGTATGTATGTGTATATATGTATGGAGTTTGTCTAAGGTGTATTGATGCACTCACTATACAGAATGACCATCCTACTATAGGTTATATTTCAGACAATTAGACATGTGTATCTACTTGGAGTGTGTGTGTGTGTATTTAGACTGAACTTTTCATGTGTGTGATTACAAATCTCATCTTATTTAGGAAGATTCACAGTACTTTAGATACTGTTTTGATGAGCACAGATTTATAGACAAACAGGAGCACTTGAAGGACTGCAACATTATTTGGGAATCCCTCTTCAATGGGGATGGCATGCTGATCATCCTTTATGACAATGGGGAGGGAGGGAGAGAATAAAGGAAGAGAGCGAATAAAAATTGATATAAGCACTCATGTGCCAGGTCCTATGTTAAGTGCTTTCCTAATATCTTATTTGATCCTCAAAACAACAATATGAAGTGGGTGCTGTTTTTATCCCCATTTCACAGCTTAGAAAACTGAGGCAAGGACAGGTAAAGTGACTTTCCCAGGATCACAGAGATAGGAAGTAGGGCATATTTTTTTTTGTAAATTTCTAAAATTTATTTTAGACTTAAATAAAAAATTAAAAAAGAAAAATAAATGGCATGCACACAGCAGAACATGAGAGGATCCAACATAGAACAATAAATTTCCATTTCAAAAAAACCTAGATAGTAAATGCTACACAATGTTTTTGAATCTGCCCAACTTTTCTTTGTTTCTTTGTTGGTTTTCTTTTGTTCCCTACTGTGCACTTTTGACTTTATTCCCCACCACCAAGAAGGCTATGATTAAGTGTATATGTATGTGTATGTGTGCATATGTATATACCTATGTATATATATTTACATATATACATACACACCTATAGCCAGAAAATATACATATAGACCCATACTCATACATGTGAGACCATAATATACTTACTTTCACCTGTCATCTGTTTCTCTGAGGGTGAGCATCTTCTTTAATAAGTTCAAGTCTTTCCATGTTTTTCTAGGTCAACTAGCTCATCATCTCCTTCACCACAGCAATTTTTAAATTCAATCACATCCTATCTGAGAGATTTTCTGTGAAAGTTCCCCCTCCCCCGCCCCGTCCCGCAATTTCCTGCATTCCTTCTATTCTAGGCTACATAGGTTTTATTTGTACCAGGAAAATTTTAATTTAAAATAATTGAAATTATCTTTTTTGTACTTCAGCAATGCCCTCACCTTAAAATATAGTTTAAGGTCTGATAATGCTGAATCTACTTCCTTCACATCTTTTTTTCCTGGTTTATTTGAAGTTCTTGGCCTTTCGTTCTTCCAAATGAATTTATTATTTTTTCTAACAGTAAAATAATTTTTTTTAGTAATTTAATTGGGATGGCATTTAATCAGTTGATTAGTTAGGTAAAATTGTCATTTAAAAATTATATTGACTTTACCTACCCATGAACAATAAATACTAGTTCAGTTATTTAGATCTGAATTCATTTGTATAAAGAATATTTTATGTTTTATATTCATATAATTCCTGTGCCTGTTTTGTAAGGTATACATTCAGGTATTTTATACTGGCTAGTTCTTTTATGTGGTCTAAAACAATATTGAATACACTTGTTGACACAGTATAGTTTCTCTATTTTTCTCTTTTAATTAAATCTATTTTAACTTTAACGTTGAGATCATGATTATTCTCTCTGCTTTTTTACATAATAAATTCTATTCCTGCTCTTTATTTTATCTTTGTGTGTATCTCCCATTTTTATAAAGAGAAAGTAACACATTGTTGAATTCAAATTTTTAATCTATTATCTGTTTCTATCTTATGGGTAAATTCATCCCATCCACATTCTAAGCTACAATTACTTGTTGTGTATTTTCCTCTTTCCCATTTTTCCTCACTATCTTCCTCACCATATTTACCTTATTCTTCCTCATTCCTCTGCTTTATTTCTACTTTGCTCTTCTATTCCTTAACCTACCCACCCTTCTAAAAGTCCCTCCCTTATCTTCTCCCCGATCCTCTTACTTTTTATTTCTTTCTCAATTCAGAAGACTTTTATACTCACGTATGTATGTATGCATGTATGTGCATATGTATGTATGTGTGTACATATATGTATATATGTTGTTCCATCTTTAACCTATTCATGATGAGAGTAAAGTTCCATCACTACCTGCCTTCCCCCTTCTAGATTTTGTATCAGTTCTTCCTTTTATGTATCATTTGTATGAGATAATTGCTCTTTTTTTCTCTCTCTAAAGTTTAATTTTTTTAGAATCACCCCATCATACTCAGCTCAGTCCAAGCCTTTCTTTGAAGCTACTCAAATAATGACAGCCATAAAAGTACTGCTAATATTTTCACATATAAGAAGTAAACATTTTGTACTTATTGAGTCTTTAGTAATAGGTATTTAATGTTTAGCTTATAATTATCCTGGATCTTACATGTTGAATTTTCCCTTAAGTTCTGTTTTTCTTTTTTCTTTTTTGTAACAAAAACCTTAAAATACCTTTTTTATCATTCAGAATTATACTTAACTTTGCCAGATAAATTACCCTTAGTCATAACCCCAGCTCTTTTGCTCTTCAGAATAGAATATTCCAAGTCATATACTTCATACTTCATGAAGTAGCTGCTAGGTCTTGTATAATCATTATTGTAGCTCCATGATATTTAAATTGTTGATTCTTGTTACTTCTCATATTTTTTACTTAACCTTGGAGCTTTGAATGGCTATAATATTCCTGTAGGTTTTTTTCCTGGGATCTCTTTCAGATGGTTATTGGTGGATTTTTTTCTATTTCTGCTTTACCTTCTTGTTCTAGAACTTCAGGGCATTTTTTTCTTGATTGTTTCTTGTATTGTATCAAGATTATTTTTAAACATAATTTTCAGGTAATTGGACTGTTCTTATATTACTTCTCCTTGATCTGTTTTCTTGATCAGTTGTTTTTTCTCATGACATGTTTCACTTTCTCTTCTATTTTTTCATCCTTTTGGTTTTGTTTTATGATTCTTGGTGTTTAAGAACATCATTAGCTTCCCCTCGCCAAATTCTAGTTCACAAGAAATTATTTTATTAAGTTTTTGGTTTTCTATTTCAAGTTGTTTGACTTTTTCCATAATTTTCATGGATTCTTCTTATTTTTTTCTAATTTTTCCTCCATCTCTCTTATTTGTTTTTTAAAGTCATTTTAGGTTCTTCTAAGGACTCTTTTTTGTGCTTGGGACCATTTGATGTTTCTTCTTGAAAAAGGAGTGACTTTTTAAACTTCATTATCTTCCTTTGAATATGAACCCAGTTCTTTTCTATCCCCAATCTATGGTTGGGTTCTTTCTCCTTTGCTTAATCATTTTTATTTACTCATTTATTCATGCATCTATCTATCATCTATCTATCTATCTATCTATCTATCTATCTATCTATCTATCTATCTATCTATCTATCTATCTATCTATCTATCTATTGTTTGATTTTGTTTTTAGCAATTATTTTCTGAGGTCTATCTTAGGGCCCAACATTAGCATCTCTTCTTCACTCTAAGCCATGGCTTTGGCCCCCATCACATTGTCCCTCAAATGATCTTGTTCCCTGTGTCCCTCCAGTGGCTGCAGAAAGGACTACAGATGCTCTCTCTGCCCTGGAACTGCAACCAGGGATTCTGTTCTCCTGCAAGTACTTACAGACAACAGGGTCCCTGACCCTCTGCTACTGTACTCACCTGTTGTGTGCTAGCTCCTTCTCCCTGTATTCACAGGCCAGGATACATCTAGTTAGCATAGCATCTCTGGACAGTGGAAGGTCTTTGAACTTTCTCCTGCTTAACCATCAGACCCCACACTGCCTGTGAGATGAAAGTTTCTAAGGCTGAGGCTGCCTCCCAACCTTAGCTGTCCCCAGGGCTTATTTGTCGATTCTGCAAAGTCAGGCTGGACATGTTTGCACTTCACTCCAGCTGAACCTCTGCCCATGGAGGTCCAGTCATTTCTGAGGTGATGTTCTGTTATTTTGGGTGGGGGAAATTTGGAAAGCCAAAGTTTTCTGACCTGATTTGTGATCATAGAATCCTTCTCAATGAGGAATAGTTCTAACAAGCATACATTTCCCTATTTGACTCTATGCTTCATAGTACATATAATTAGAGGCTATATTATAGGATGATGTTACTTATATTATTAAAATGATCAAGGAATCTTGTTCAATTTTGACACACATGGAGGATACCTTTTTGGAAGAGAGACGTTAAGGTAGCATTTTCCACTATCAAATCAAATAGTTTTATAGTCAATGAACAATAAGCACTATGAGGGTATGGCTTGTCTTCACTGACCTATCAGAACTTTGTGTGGTCATAAAGATGAGATGTCTTGTTGGATAGTATTTTTGATGAAAATCTGCCTATTCCTTTCTTATACCTTCATCAAAAATGATCTAAATGATGAATATGATTATTACCCCTATAAAGATATTAATGAATTAGGAAAGTAGTCTTGTGGCTTCAAATATCAACCCTGACCTATGTGAGCCTGAGAAAGCCACTTAAACTTGTCTGTGTCCCATTTTCGTCAGTTGTACAATGATAGGCCTAGAGTACATATCCTCTGGGGTCCATTTTGGCTCAAATATTATGATCCTATGAGATCATTGAAAATTCTATAACCCCATTAAAGGAACCCCATTTGTGATCAGGAAAACATGGCTTCATCGAAAACAGGTCAGGCCTCATGAACTTCCATTTTTGACAGAATAATTTATACTGATAGGTCAGAGGAATTTCATGAAGACATTAATTTGATTTCAGTAAATTATTTGTCCAAGGACAATTTTTTTTTGTGTTTTTTTTTTTTAAGTGAGGCAATTGAGGTTAAGTGACTTGCCCAGGGTCACACAGCTAGTAAGTATTAAGTGTCTGAGGCCGGATCCGAACTCAGGTCCTCCTGACCCCAGGGCCGGTTCTCTATCCACTGCGCCACCTAGCTGCCCCGACAATTTTATTTTTTAAGGACAAAATATACAGATTTGGGAGAGATGATAATATATTTAGGTCAATTCCAAACTGATTGAAGGCAGAGAACCAGAGAGTCTTAAAAAAATCCTATTTATTTTTAATTTGTGGAATGAAACAAGTATGTCTATAACATAGTATAATGAAAAAATATAACCCAGAGAGTTATTATCAATAGGTCAATATTGATTTGGAGGAGGTTTTTAATGGACTATGTGAAAGAACTTTCCTCGATTCTCTTTTATTCAACATTTATCTATGACAGGTTGAAGGTTGGTGAAATTCTTGCCAGTGTTGCAGATAACAAGAAGCTTAGTAGAACAATTAATACTTTAGTTTACTTAATTATACTACAACTTTTTTCATATTGTTTGCACTCACACAGTGTTCCAACAAAAATGTTTGTTGTTGTTTAGTTGTTTCAGTCGTATCTGGCTCTTCAAGTCCCCATTCGGGGTTTTCTTGGCAAAGATACTGGAGTGGTTTGCCATTTCCTTCTCCACGAATGACCCGCTTGTCATTGTCTACAGATGATATTCCATCTTCCACTTCTGTGTCTATGATCTAGCTGTTCTCCCAATCCTTGCTGATGAATGTTTCATTCGTCTTCACTTTCTAGATTAAAGCCAAGAAACCCAAGCTTCCCAATTTGAGGGCTTTATTTCTAGATATTAATGTCATGCATGGAGATTTTTTTCCTTGAAATTGGAGCCCATTTAAGCTTTGAGGATCCTTCTCCCAACCCCTATTTCTACTGATGAGTTGGCTTCCCAGACCTATGCTGGATCTGTCTCCTTTTCAAAAGTTCTAAAAATATCTCTGGGTGGTCAGGGGTGATTCTCAAATGCCATTGTCTTAAGTACCCACAAATGTTCTACTCCCAAAGATGAACATCTGAAAACCACTTATCCCAGGCTTAAGTAGCTTTTATAAAGGCATATTTACTGAGGTGGCTGAACAAAACAAGTAGGTACAGAGCTTTTCCACCAAAAACCTGTGACATGCTCTCTTCCTTCTAAACACATAGTTTAGGGAGATCATGATCTCAAAGAGGAGGGGTAACTCATAGTTCCTGGTTGCTAGAAGTCATTTCTTCCATTTGTGGGGTACTCAAGAAGCTCTCATTAGCTCTTTACTGAAATTCTTGTACAACCATGAATCCAGCTGTTTTTGGTTCACAGTGCCAATTGGCAATGCTGCCAACTGATCTGGAGGGTGCTATTTAGGATACTGATAGTATCATAGGAGCTCCTGTTTTCTTTAGACTATGATGTAAGGACACTAATGGGAAGATGGGGGGGGGTTGATTTAAAGCTGTCAAAGTCCTTCCCTATTGGGGCTGGGGGAAGGAGACCAGTCTAAGGTGGAGGCTTCTCTTCTGTACCTCATCTTCTCCACAAGGAAGCCTCTTCTCATGGATGTTCCAGAAAGCTGCTGCTTCAATTGCTGGAAAATTCAATTGATTAGAAAGAAATCTCAAGATATTGTCCAGTTTCATAAGCCTAACCTATCTAAAAATGATTATTTCCTGTACATCATTATAGTTCAAAGACTTTTTCTGTACTTTAGATCTTTTTTTCTGGTTAATTAATTGATGTCTCCTTAAGTAGTTAAGGTTTCAAAGCTAAAATGGAGTGGGGTAATTTTGGCCCTATCCTTAAAAACAATTAGCAAGTGGACTTGAGCCAACACCCACAGTTCATGACATCATGTTTTATTTTTATGAAAAAAGTAGCTTTTGTTCTCATAAACACAATATGTAAAAAGAAAACCTTCATTGACCCACAATCTGACTTAGATTCTTTTGAATATAGGTTCCAGTTTGTATGACATACCTCACTCCTCCCTGCCCATGATCCTTGAAATCTGCTGTCAAAACGCATATCATTTTCTTTGTCCTTTCAGTGTGGTTATATCTAAGACTTTTCTCTGTGCCCCAACTGACAAGAGATAGCAGGAAATACTTACCAAACCAGATTAAAAATTGATAAACATGGTACATGATGTGATGGACTTGGCCATAGCCTAAGCTGGCCTGGCAGTCCATTTTGGTTTCTGGTTAACAGTTCCTGGGATTGACCAATGTGGAAAGAATTGCATTAGACATCATGGAAGGAGAAGAGATGGTCCCTATATTTAAGAAGATGTCCAGACATGACAAGGCTAGGCTGGATATATATGTGAAGAAATCTCAAACTTCTATGGTGTACTTTCAGTGCATTGTGAAGACCCACATTTACATACTCAACCTACTTGTCAAAAACTCCATGGAGCTTCTTTTACATTGTCTTAAAACTTAGAGCACTATTAAAATGTAGGATCATCGATCTCTACTAAAATGTAGGATTGTATTTAAAGCTAAAAGGAACCTTAGAGGTGATCTGGTCCATATCCTTTATCTTACAAATGAGGAAACCTATGCCAGGGATTTGTAGCAAAGTCAGGATTTGAATGCAGAACACATCTATTGCCCTTTCTACTACACTGGCAATTTACCTTGCAAAAGTTATTCTTTACACTGTTAGTTATTTTTGCCTCAAAATAATGGAGTTTTGCATGTTTTCCAAAAGCTATGAAGTCACTTTGAAACCTTGGCATACGGCCACACTCCAAGGGTGAGAAAGGTACCTATATAGTGATACTTGCTGTCCCAAAGAAAGCGCACATTTATTTAAAATGTTTGTTTTGGGTCAATGTTACTACCATAAAGGAAAGCACAATTTGTATGTGTGTGTTTGTTTTTAAGCTCAAAATATTACTGATGAGACAGAATCAGTCAGGAGATCACTTGGTTTATCTATATTTCCCCAGAGAACTATATTTTTGTCCATGGTTATGACCAGGCATAGAGTATATAAGAGATAGAATCTGAATAATGATGCATTATATGTTCCATAAAATAAACATTAGAACCAAATATCTGACCTTCTATGACTGAGGTTAATTCCTCTACTTAGAAAATGGGCCTGGGGGACTTGATGTAAGTGGCATTTTTTAGTGCTGGACAAGAACTCCTTCTAATCCTCCCTACCTTACCCCCCTCCACACCCCGAACCCCCCCCCCCGTGCTGTTTCATTTTCCTTTCCATAATGCCTACTCCTGTTCACTCTGCAAATTGACATTTGACAAATGTCAATGGATTGATCAATTATACTGGTTTTTATACATTGGCCTTGTTGGTCCACGAAGAACTGAGTAGATAAAAGAATGGAGGGAGGGCAGCTAGGTGGCAGTGATTAAAGCACCAGCCTTGGATTCAGGAGGACCTGAGTTCAAATCTGGTCTCAGACACTTAACACTAGCTGTGTGACCTTGGGCAAGTCACTTAGGCCTCATTGCCTTGAAAAAAAAGGAAAAAGAATGGAGGGAGAGGGTAATTCTAAACTTTGTGAGACTTTATGAATTCCTAGGTTAATAAAACTTCAGGGAAACATGGAGACTATCTTTTCCAAGAATACTCCAGAAGAGGAAAAAGCCTCAAAGAAGTTCAATGACTTGTCCACAGACACACAGTCAGTAATAGTGTAACTGGATTTTTATGACGTTCACAGTGGTTATGATAATAGCAACATCAGCACAACTCACCTTTATCTAGTCCTTTAAGGTTTAGAGAATGCTTTAGGAAGTCAATGACAGGTCTCCAGCATCCATGTATATGATTCTCTCAAAATACATTAATGATGCCTTGTGCGGAATAGGTCAATGTGGCATGTGCTTGCTTGCCTTAGTACATTTTCTTGAGCAATTTTGCTCATCTTTGTTCGGTTTCATGAGCAATGAAATCCCAATTGAAACCTGAGAAAACATTGAATTTTTTAGGGCTTCTATTTGATATTAATTAGAAACTAATCTGAAATGTTTTTAATGGCAAGATGGAGAGATATTTCTGGTCCCATCACCAGCTTTAATTAGTCACTTTTAAACTGATATTTTTTCTCCTGCTCCTCAGCCTCCATATGTTCTTTCCCATCAAGCTATGGATTTACACTCTCATGAAGACAAAGTAAACAGAACTATTCAGAAGGCTCACTTTTCCAAGCAGGTCCAGCTGACATCACAAGTTAAAGACCTGAAATTGGAAAAGGGAACACTGCAGGAGATGGAGGAATTTGAGAATGTGTAGGCTGGATGGCAAAATATGAACTCTGACAGCCAGGAGCACCTTGGGATCATGGAAAGCATGACACCATTTCCCAAATGGGATCCTGCTGAAGCTTGAGGATGCCGCATGCCTGGGAACCATGAAATACCACCATTTCAGAAGAGTCAGAATTGTATGTGGCTCAATGAACAAGGGAAAAATGGATATGTAAGTTGGTTGTAGTAAATGACTGGAAACGACTCAACTGCTAAAAGTTGGGTAAAAGATCCCATTAGGGTTGGTCAAGTAGTAACAGTGGGGAATAACAGATGGAAATAGTGAGCATATAACTCTATTACATATGAAAATTAATTGTTAAAAACAAGCTGAAGAAAGGGTTCTATCAGTTTAGGTAGATAATCTGATACTTCCGATACCCTCCTCCTACCCTTAGTAATGAACACTTTCCCTACAGCATTGATTTTCTATGTATCTTGTATTATGCTTATAAATCTACATGTTGTTTATCCTGATGATAGTGTAAGCTATTTGAGGGCAGGTACTCTTTCATCTTTGTGTCTTTCTCCCCAGGGTCTAGCACAATGCATTTATAAATGCTTATTGTTTAATTGATTTTATGGAAGATTTATGGAATAGATAAGATTTATGCAGTAGGAGAAGCCAGAGGTGGGTTGCAAATTGCATCAATGTAACAAGTGCTTCACCTACAAAATGAATTATTTCCAAAAGCATTGAATGAGGTCAAGTGGAAGGCCCTTCCCTCAAGTCTCTTTCCCATCCAACAAAGTTGGTGTTTCTATAGAATCGCATTTTTATGTTTTCTCATTGGCTGTTCCCCATTCTTGAAATTCACTTCCTCATCAATTTCCCTTCTTAGAATTCTGGCTTCTTTCAGGTTCAAATAAAATGCCTCCTTCTATATAAGACCTTTCATGTAGCTATTGCCCTCCCCCCAAATCTCTTGTATCTACTTTGAATATACATATTTTATATGTACATTTGTGTATACATGTATAAACTCTCTCTGTCATCTGTCTGTCTGTCTGCCTGCCTGTCTATGTATCTTTGTATCTATCCATCCATGGATGGATGGATGGATGATGTATGTATGTATGTTTATATGTAGGTATATATTTATCTTGTCCATCTGTCTGTCTATCCATCTATGTATCTATCTATCCGTCCATCTGGATAGACTATCTATCTATCTATCATTTATCTATCTATATCTCTATGCACTATGCATCCATCCATGCATCAATGTATCCATCCATCCATCCATCTACCTACCTACTATCTCTTCTAATAGCATATACATTCCTCAAGGACAGAATGTTTCACTCCTGTCTTTGCATCCCCAGTGCCTGACATACATTACCTGACATACAGAAGCGTTAGTATCTGTTGATTGATTGATTGGTTGGTTGTTTGAATCTGCATGTCCATTGTTCCTAAATCAGCAGGAAATGTGAAAATGTTAGTTGCCATGAATCTCTAGCCTTTTCCTCACCAAGTTGCCAGCCTCGCTTGTATTTGGACATCTGATATTTGTAAAGTGACAACCGATGGAAGGTTTCAGCAGCTTTTCCATTTTGACTTTCTTTTGAAGGCTCCCACAAAAAGGCGCTCCTCTGTGACAGCCCAGGAAGTCTTGTGACACTTGCCTCTTTACACTTGATCACACCTGTTGACACTTCATTGCATTAAAAAATCAAGTTATGGTCTTCATTTCACTGCATCTTTGAACTCTACATTGAATTTGAGAACCTGGGACTTGGTTAATTTATCTATGTCTCCTATACCTAGTAAAGCTATTCCATGTTAAATGGCGGATTAATTGGCTTTCAAACAGATGTGTCCATCTTTTGTCCTGAGATTTAGGTCAGGGTTGTGCAGTTGTCATAAGATCAGTCAGGTTTCTAAAATGGACATGTAGTGGAATTTGTTCATAATCACCTAGTCACATGTTACCTCTGGGAAGTCTGTCATTAAATATTCCCCAGAGAGGACCATTCAGAAAGTCAGAAATCATTTGCTAGTTATTGGAGTCTATGTTCTTATATTATAAGGGGATGTTCTATCCATTTGCAAATATATATCCCTCCCCTTTCATCAAGAACATTTTACTTTAAAAAATTTTGGAAGCAGGGCAGCTAGGTAGTACAGTGGATAAAGCACCAGCCCTGGATTCAGGAGGACCTGAGTTCAAATCTAGCCTCAGACACTTGACACTTACTAGCTGTGTGACCCTGGGTAAGTCACTTAACCCTCATTGCCCCACCAAAGAAAATGGAAGCATCTGAGTCCCAATCCAGAACCATTCTCAGCAACCTTTATTCATCTCTGAGATTATCAACTCTATTTAGTATGGAACAGTGACTGTCCCTGAATTACTGAGAATGGTACTACCACAAAGAAATTAGTTGGCAGCTAATTGGTCACATTGCTGGCTGATTCCTGTGATTGTTAGAGGAAATTTTTTTTCCATTGTGTTGAAGCTTATATGTTCCAGTATAAGGCTAACTTACTCACAGAATGATAAGAGATATTCTTTTAGTTGGACACTCTAGTGGTCATTCCTATATGATATACTAGCCTCCTCCCCTCACTCCCCTTTCCTTTCCCTTTGTTCTTTCCCCTTCTCTCCCTTCATCTCTACTCCCCTCACCGCTTTTCCCCTCCCCTCCCCTTTTTTATTTCCTTTCCACCCCTCTCTTTTTTTTTCCTCCCTTCCCTTCCCTGCTTCTGAGAGGCACAATGATTGAGCTTCCAGGGAGTTTACTTGGAATTGAGACGCCATCATGACATTGCTGTGTGATTCCAGACACATATCCAACTTCTCTGAGTCTCTACAAAGAAGAGAATAATTTTTTCTCGCTGCCTTCCAGGAGATATACTTTTGGGAAAATTGCATGTAAACTGCTTTTGATCTCCTTGAAAGAAAGTCATAATAGAAAAATAAAGTGGTGCTATTGGAATGACAAGTGTGTGAGTGTACATTAATTTCCCCCTTATGTTCTTATTACTAGCAGATGGAGGTCAAAATTGGATTGCTACTGACTGTTGTCCCTTGTTATGGCCTGTGGAGATATGACAATTGAGGAGGAACTTAGAGGAATGCCAAGTAGCAGAGCATGAAGAGGTGGGTATGACCCACTCGCTGCCTCGGACATTTGAGAGCTGTAGCATTTGGGAAGGAGGAAAAAATGTATGTCTTCTAGAGTATCCTTGGAGATACTTTCCTCCAAATGATCAGGTACTTGAAAATTTAGTCTGGCCTCTGAAAGATGCTTGGACCCTGCCCACATTGATTCAAGCCATCCTTCTGACCACACCCACCTGCTTCCACTGTCCTTCCCACCATTGGTCCCTCTAACATTCCAGGGAAGCCAAAAGCCAACTATGACTTAGGAAATAAACTTTGGAGAGTTTCCTGAGGGTCGGAGAGAGATGTAGTTTATTTATTCAGGGTCACATAGCCTGTAAGTGTCTAAAGCAGCATTTGATCCCAGGTTATCTTGACTCCAAATCCAGTGCCTCATTCTCTCTCTCTCTCTTTTTTTTTTTGGTGAGGCAATTGGGGTTAAGTGACCTGCCCAGGGTCACACAGCTAGTAAGTGTCAAGTGTCTGAAGTCGGATTTGAACTCAGGTACTCCTGAATCCAGGGCCGGTGCTCTATCCACTGCATCATCTAGCTGCCCCCTAGTGCCCCATTCTCTATGTTCAATCAAGCACCATCCATTTATCAAGAGTTACTATAGGCCAAAGATTGTGTTAAGTGACAGAGATACAAAGAAAAAAATGAAAACAATCTCTATCCTCAGGGAGATTCCATGGTTATGTTTTAATGGTGGAAATACCATGCCCATAATTACATACATAGCGATAAGGTGGGTCACATGCTTGCATTGATATAGAGAACACCTCTCAGTTCAACACTTTCTCTGCAATTTAAAGTATTAGAGAATTGACTAGAATATGGGAGATTACTTGAACCCAGGTTTTCCTGTTTTGAAAAATCCAGCTTGTTATGCCTCTCCACTGTATTTGTAAAAGATACACACTAAATAAATGTGATATAAATTTAGAAGGGAAGACACTAATAGTTAGGGGGCAGTTAGGCTAGGAATGGGGGTTCAAGGAAGGCCTGCTAAAAATGTGGCATTTCAACTAAATCTTGAAGGAAGCCATAAAATTCTAAAAACAAAGGCAAGGAGGGAGGTACTCTAGATGGGACAGGTGACTAATATGCCACTGACAAGTCCACACAATTACACTTTTGCTTCTCATATTCTTTCTATACTCCTGAAAATGCTGTCATTTCAATGCCCTTTAGATTTAGCAACCTGGGCCACCACTCCAGTCTTCCCACCTGAGTTATGGTCACTAGCAGATGTAGCTGCCCTGAACTTGCTGACACCAAACTGTGTTTTCACTAGAAATTTAAGCAGATGGGCAGTGGTGAGTGGAGCATACAATGTCAGAAAAGACTGGACAGGTCTTCCCTCCTGCCTGTGTTCCCTGCTGTCATCCCCTGCATCCTCTTACCCTTCCTCCCAACACACATCCATCTGAAACTTTTCCTCCCCTTCCGACCTTCACCATAAATGCAGACATCAGAGTTTTCAGCAAAAGTTAAACAGTACCAGAGAGTTTCTTTTAAAGACTTCTAAACATGCTGTAAAAGGTAGAGGGGTCTCCATAACCAAGCACTGAAACAGAATCTTATGCTCAATGCCTCAAACATCAAGGAATGACATACCCCGCTATCTTGGCAGCCCAGAAAACTGTGTGATGAAATCTAAGGTTGGAAAGACAAATGCTTTGCCCAGGGGAACACATGTAGAGTAGGTCCCCCAAATGGGGTTAGAAATGGTGACTCAAGATAGAGTCGGAGAGGATTGAGCAAGACTGGTGAACATGTTTAGGGGCATGGCTGAAATCAAGTACTCATTGGAAGATGGAGAAGATATGTCATTACTATTCTATTAGGCCATTATAAATGACAGAACTGAAGGAACAGAGGAACAAAGGTTTCTCAGCTTGCAGAGAAGTGGGGATTTGAATGGGTGAAAATTAAATCCGCTGGTTGATTTGAAGGAGAGACTGTGCACATGGCTCTTTCAGCCATATAAACAACAATGGCCCCGTGTGATGATTTCTATTCAGAGCCCTTGGCTTCCTGGCCTTAAGCTGATTATTATTAAGCATTTATGTGGCATTTCATATTTACAAGTGCTTTACAATCATTTATTATTTATTCTTCACAATGTGAGAAAGCCACAAATCAAGAACAGGGATAAAGTTAATGCAATTTTATTAAAGAGGAGGGGTGGATCTGAAAGCAGGTCCTGCTACAACCACAGTGTATGCCTTCATGAGAAAAATGAGAATTTTTTTCCCCATTGTGTTAAAGCTTATATGTTCCAGTATCGGGCTAGCATACCCACCGCACCTTAAGAGATATTCTAGTGGTTTAATACCTTAGTGGTTATTTCTATCTGATATACTAGTCTCCTCCCCTCCCTCCCCTTTTCCTCCCCTGCCCTCTCTCCCTTTTCCTTCCCTTCCCTTCCCTTCCCTTCCCTTCCCTTCCCTTCCCTTCCCTTCCCTTCCCTTCCCTTCCCTTCCCTTCCCTTCCCTTCCCTTCCCTTCCCTTCCCTTCCCTTCCCTTCCCTTCCCTTCCCTTCCCTTCCCTTCCCTTCCCTTCCCTTCCCTTCCCTTCCCTTCCCTTCCCTTCCCTTCCCTTCCCTTCCCTTCCCTTCCCTTCCCTTCCCTTCCCTTCCCTTCCCTTCCCTTCCCTTCCCTTCCCTTCCCTTCCCTACTCTTTTCTTTCTCTACTCTTTTCTTCCCTTCTCCTTTCCCCTCCCTACCTCTCTTCCTACTTTTCTCCTTTTTTCACTTCTCCCTTCCCTCCCCTCTCATTCTCTCCTTTTCCTTTCCTTTCCCCTTTATACTCTTCCCTCTCCTCTCCTCCTTCTTCTCCTCTTATTTTCCCATTCACTTCTCTCTCCTTTTCTTCCCTTCTCTTCTTTTCTTTCCCCTCATTCCTTCTCTCTCTTCCAGTGTTCAAAAAGACATCTAAAATGATATCATGAGATCCTTTATCAAATTCTATGCTGAAATCCAGGACATTTTCTTGATCTAATTTAGTAAAACTAAAATATAATTGATGTGGCATGATTTGTTCTTGATGAAGTCACATTGGTTCTTAGTGACCACATTATCCTTTTTTTTTAATGATCACAAGCTAAACCTTTAAAATTTCCACCAGCCATTGCTACTCAGCTCTTCTTTTTATTGTCAATATCGACTGGCCCCTTCCTTGGTGGCAACTGCTTGTCTTCATCACCATTCCAGGAAATTAATGTGAGAAAAGGCTTTTTCCTAAGCATGCCCAGCTTCACCTTGTACAAGAAGACTGTCCTATCTCATCCATAAATTCTTCTGTCCTCTCCCTTCTCTGTGTCATCTTCTACTTCCCAACCTCTTCATACAGATTAGGGTTCTGCTTTACTGGCATATATCCATTGTTTCCCTTTTTGAAGTTATGCTTTCATTTCTTTCATGAGGAATGTTAATCTGGGGAAACATTCCACTAGCCCATTTGCCTTCTCCTCAAATAGGCGGGTCCACGTCCATTTCATAGCTACACATCCATTTCTTGGCATTTGGAAAAATACACAAAAATAGCACTCAGTGTAGCTCATGGCAAAGTTCAGTTTTCTGTTTTTTTTGTTTTGTTTTGTTTTGTTTTGTTTTTGTTTTGTTCTGTTTTTAATATTAGCTCTGCCTGTGTCTATACACTGCATTAGGGTATCAGGTACTAGAGCCCATGAGGGAAGAGCTGTCTGTGGCACCCTTTTCTCCCTGTTCTCTAGGGCTATATCTGACATTTTCATTGCATGCTATTGGGCTTGATTAGGTGCACTGTATTCATAATTAGTAGATTTCTGTCAAAGTCCTAAAGTAAGTAGAAACTTTGCTCAGCTATTGCCTGTGAGGTCTTATATAGAATCCCATATTTTACATTCTTCCTGCACCTTCCCTTTTCTCTTTGCCCACTGATCACACTTTGGGTAACTTTTATACCTGCCTTGCCTCTAGGGTGCACGCAGTGCTTTTCAATGCCCCTTTCTATGATGACTTCGCCCATTAAAATATAAATTCCTTGAGGGCAGAGACCACTTCACTTGCATGGAATTGCAAAATCAATGCTTAGTATAGTATCTGGCAGAGAGTACTTGATCAACAAATGCTTTCTCTATCATCTTTCTATCAAGCTAAGCTTTGTTTATTTTTAAATAGACCATCAATGACAAGGAACACCTTCCCCCCACATTCTGAAGCTATTATTTCCACTTTTAGATAGATCTAATTCTTAGATCTATCTGTCCTTCTGTATATAATTACTTAGATTTTCCAGCTTGGGTCTAATTTTGTTATCACAAATTCTGCATTCATAGCATTGGAATTAATTTAATTTTACTATAGTGTGTTGCCTTTGTATAGATAATATAAAAATTTTTCAGGAGATAGCTAACACATTATGTGACAGAGTTAGACTCCAAAAGATCTTGATTGGCTAGAACATCAAGTCAAATTTAATAAGATTAAATTTTAAAAGAAATAAATAGAAAGTCCACCAATTGGGTTCCTCAAATTGATTTTGCAATACTAGATGGGGGAGTCATGATTAGATAGCAATTTGTCTTAGAAAGACCTGACAAATTCAGTGGAATTAACACTCAAAATGAGTCAATATTGTGATACAGTAGCAAAGAAAGAAAAAAAAGGAGAGAAAGGAAGGAAGGAGGGAAGGAAGGAAGGAAGAGAAAGAAAGGAAGGAAGGAAAAGAAAGAAAAGGAAAGGAAGGAAGGAAGGAAGGAAGGAAGGAAGGAAGGAAGGAAGGAAGGAAGGAAGGAAGGAAGGAAAGAGAGAAAGAGAGAAAGAAAGAAAGAAAGAAAGAAAGAAAGAAAGAAAGAAAGAAAGAAAGAAAGAAAGAAAAGGAAAATCCTAACTCAATCTTGGGCTACATTAAAAGAGGCACAGTTGCTTCCAGGAATAAGGTGATTCTGTTCTCCTCTACCTTGGTCAAACAACATTTAGATTATAAGGTTGAAATATAGGCACTGCATTTGAGGAAGCACATTGATAAGTTGGAGAACATCCAAGGGAGGGCGGCCAGGATGGTAAAATTCATGTCATGTAGTGATGGGTTGAAAGAACTGGGGGTGTTTAGACTGGAGAAGAGAATATTTGAAGGGGGATTAGATTTGTTCTTCTTGGCCCAAGTGAGGAGATGTAGGAACATTAGGTAGAAGCTTCAAAGAGGCAAAGCTTGACTTGATATGAAGAGAAAATTGCTAATAATTGGAGCTATCCAAAAATGAAATGTCTTGTGGGTTTGGAAGATTTCAAGTGAAGAGAGATTCTGGGAATAGAGGAATGATGACAAGGACGACGATGACAGTGATGATAACAACAACGATAATAACCTTAATTTATATTGGGATTTAAGGTTTGAAAAGTGCTTTGCACATATTATCTCATTGATCCCCATAACAAATCTGGATGGGTGGGGGTGTGGTTCTATTATTAGTCACATCTTACATATGTGGAAACCATGGCAGAAAGATGCCAAGTGACTTTTCCAGAGTCTCATAGCTATTAAATGTCTGGAGCGGTATTTGAATTCAAATCTTTATTCTATCTAGGGCTCTATTCACTATACCACTACTGGATGAACACTTTAGTGGGGAGGGGAATGTGTTAGACTAGATAACAGTTGAGGTCCTTTCTAATTCTGAAATTCTGAAATACTTAATATTACTTGATCTTAAGAGCAATCAAAAGCCATGGCTAGGAATGTGAGGGGAGGGGTAAGTTGATGTAAGAACTAAAATAAAGAACAGTAACAACCACCACCAACAACAAAATTTTCATCTATTAGAGTTCCAGGGTTAGAAATATTTTCCCCAACCAGTGCAATGGGACTGTGGCATATGATAAAGACGATTTTCATGTTTTACAACCTCCTGGTTTCCTTCAATAATTTTTCTTTTTATCAGAAAATTTAAGGGGGGAAGAATCAGTTGCCTACAATGCTATGTTTGTGCATGATGCATAGATGGTTAGAAAATCTGACTAGGGTTAGAACACTCATGCTCGAGTGGGCCACTAATGTGTCCCAGTAAGACCCTAGGTTGTGACAGATTGAAAAAGTTTCCTAAACACTACCTGAGGATCCTAATTGCCCCCTTTCAATGGTTTGCTGCTACTCTTGCCACCTACCTTTAAGTCATGTCTCCTGTCACTAGCAGGTAGTCAGCATAAGAGCCACATGCAGAAAAAGGAGAAATTTGTATAATGTGAATGTAAAATTGGCTGTATAGCATGCTCCCCCCCCACCTTAAAAAAAATAGGAAAATCACCTCTCTGGAAAATCCAAATGATTAAGTGCTGGCACATTTAAAAGTTATAGAAAGAAAAATATCTTTAACTGTAGGATATGGAGAGATCCATGACTAAGTTTTTGTTGTTGTTGTTATTTTTTAGGGTATTTTTTTTTTTTTTTGCTACACAGTGCATGATATGGCTAGTAGATTTATTGAAGGATTTGTAAAGTAATAACATGGAGATAAGCACAACCATGGAACTTCACAGATTCATTTACACTGTGAAATTATGCAGTCCTGACCACTTTCTTGCTTAGCGACCATGAATGATAATGTATGGCCTACTTGCGTTGGATATGGTTGCTTTTATGGTGTACACACCCTTTAAATGAAGCTGGGATGCTAAGCACACACACAATTCTGGGCTGCTAATTGTATACTCATATTTACCAGGTCTGATCATGTGTATGTGTTATGTGAATGTGTGTCTGTCTGTCTCTGTGAAATTAGAGATATGCCTTGCTATTTTATTTTTTCATTTTTTAAAATAAAAGTTTAACTTGAGGTAAACCAATGTCTCCAGTATAGAATCTAAAAGAACTTAGAAACTGACATAGCAAACTCTTGGTTTCCTTGCTGAAGAAACCTTGCTGATACATGACAACCAAGGGCAACCTCAGGTATAAATTTTTAAAAATCAAAAGAACAGCAAAATAGAGGAATATTGCTTTAAAATAACAATGAAATTTTCTAAACCGCTAAATTCAGCAATGGTGGTTCATATTGCAACAGTATTCTTAATTGGCTGGTTAGTGTTATAGGAAAAGAAGTCTAGGTCCATTTGCCTTAAATCTATTTGACCTAATAAAATTTGCTTTGGGGTCCAAGGCCAGGATGTGAAATCTGACTCTGCTACTTATGTTATCTTAGACAAAATATATAACTTCTCAAAGTCTAAATTTCCTCATTTGGAAAATGTGTGTAATAACACATGTCCAACCCACTTAGTGGGATGAACAGCTCACATAAAGTAGCAATTTGACTAAGAAATCTATTTGCCCACATGACTCTTTTCTATGTGGGAGGATATGAGTTTGAATTTTCTAGTGGAATGAATGAAGGCTAATCCCTTTTCTCTGAACTTTAGGTTCCTCATCCTATAAAATGACAATACTTAACACTTGTATAACAAGGGCCATCTTTGGGCATGTACAGAGCTAGTTTTCCTGGTTTCTTCTGGCCATGAATGAGGAGCTGAAGAGCTTGATGATTTGAGATGAATAGATTGTCTCCTGATTAGCTACTAAGCAGTGGGACCAATGACTCATTGGATACTTGCAAGGTATTAAGTTTTCCCTCAGAGATCTCTTCCTTTTACCTGTAGATTGTGTGTAAACAGTTTTACACTACTTTTGGTGAAGTTAAGGAAAGGCAATTTGCCTCATTCTCTACTTCAGCCTCTTTGTAGCCATGAGTATTCATTCTTCCTCCTGAAGAGAGGTCAACTTTAGACCTTGGACTACCCTCTTTGTGTTTATTCTTCCTTCATCTTGGGTGAATAAACATCTAAGTTGCCATGGATGTGTCTAGGTTTGGGGATAACTGTAAGTTCAAGAATTCTGAAAGTCTTAGATCCTTTCAGTTGGTCCTAAATTACAGCTAAGGTGGCACAGTGCATAGAATACTGGACTTGGAATCAGGAAGATTCCTCTTCATGAGTTCAAATCTGACCTCAGACACTTACTACCTGGGTGACCATGGACAAGTGACTTATCCCTGTTTACCTCAGCTTCCTCTTCTGTAAAATGATTTGGAGGAAATGGCAAGTCATTTCAGCATCTTTGCCAAGAAAACTCCAAATGGAGTCGTGAAGAATTGGACACAACTAAAATAACTCAAAAGCAAAAACAAACAAACAAAGGCACTAGAGGAAGAATCTCTGGCAACTGTCCTAGTGCTCTTAGAGAAGACAACTGTCAACAAGAGGATGGACCCAAGCCTGGCCCATCTTTCTAGAACACATGGACTTTGAGGGTAACAGTACAAAGAGAAGGTGAAATGTAAAATGGCTAAATAGTAGTTCTGAAAACTAATTCATGCTTAGATGGTATTAAGTAGCTTTAAACTTTAGTATTTCATTTTTGCTTAGGAAATAAATATGTGTCTCATAGCAGATTCATAATGAAGCGCAACTTTCCACTTTCAATTGTGGGGAGATCCTAGACATGAGCCTCAACCTAAGTTTTAAATAATTAATCCTTGCGAGGGTGGGAACTCAATGAGCCAAAGAGTATGAGAAAAGGGAGTCTAACTCCTCTCTCATTAGTGAACAGGCTCCCCCATGACTAAATCTGATCCAGGCTGAAAGCAACAGTGCAGAGCAGAGGGTTCCCTAAGCAGAGGGAGTAGGGTGTGTATTATAGCCCATTGGGTCCAAGAATAGTTTCTTTTTTTAATGTTAATATATGATGATGGATAACACCATTCAAAGACCAGTTGGACCAAGTTGAAAAGGATATATTTTTTTTTTTCATTTGTTTTAACCATAGCAAGTCTCAGAGTCATCTTCTGATATGGCAGGCAGTGGAATGAAGTGAAAAGAATTCTGGATTTAGAGTCAGGAAATATAGGTTTCCAGTCCCAGATGTGTTACCAATTAGCTTTGATGAATATATGCAAATCCCTTAACCTCTCTGAACCTCTTTCTCCCACCTGTAGAATTAAGAGATTGTGATCCCATGACCTACTATGGTATAGAGGTGTTCTGAAATACGGAAGCCACAGACATCCCTGCATGTACAAAAACCATAAATCCTTGAAGGATTATTAGAATTCATTTCACGAAAAAATCATTGCCATAAGATTCCTCTCAGTTCCCCTCATTCATAGGATGATAAACTTAAAGCTGGAAGGCACCTTTGAAGTCATCCATCTTACAGATAAGGAAAAACTAAGGTGCAACTAGTTTAAGGTGATGTGCCTAGCCTCACTTATGGAGGAAAAAGATCTCTGGAGGCAGATGGTCTCAATTTTAGTTCTGACTGCCATTTCCTGGTTATATAACCTTGGGTGAGTTGTTTAGGTTATCTAAGCCTTAATTTCCTCATCTGTAAAATGTATAATAAGCCTAAAAAGGAGAATCAACTCACATAAAATCTCTGTGCTTTGATTTCCAAAGTTTTTGTCCCCCTGGGAACTTTGGAGGAACATATCCGGCATACCTTTATTATTAACAGTTTGTATTCATCCAAGATTAGAGACACCGAACATAAAACTAGCATGCCCCTCCCTTGGAGTACTGCTTTTATAGAAGAATTAATGCATCATTGAATTAAGTATGTTACTAATTTACAGACTAAAGTAAGAATATTGAATAATTTGTTCTATAAGCTTAAACCTGTATAGTATGTGCTAGATGAATAAATAAAGGGAGGGTATAAGATCTGAAGTCTGTCAAACAGATAATTTTAGGACTATAGATATCATTGATTTTTTCTGTTATTTTAATGGATTTCCAATTCGAAATTATGAAAAAATGAGAGAGTGAAAACTAACAGGATTGAAATAATTCCTATACACAAAGCCTTACATAATTCATTTTCAGTGCTCAGTGCATTTGAGGGAAACTTCCAGTAGGCATAAAAAAGTAAAACAAAGATCTTGGAATCAAAATAGCCACCCAAAGTTCTGCTGCCTCAGTCAGGACTATACTGCAAACAGTAGAAAGAGTTCTGACTCCAGAGACAGATGACCTGGGTTCTGATGTTTATTATTTATATGACCTTCCATAAGTCCTTTGTTTCCCTTGATCCTTAATTTCCTCATCTGTAGAACGAGGGCGGGGGGAAGGGGAAGAATGGCTAGCTGTTGAGCACTCTGCTACTCAGAAATCTACTTACTATATGAACTATGATCCAATGAATTGAGACAAGATTTTGAATCTCTCTCTCTACTGGGTCAGAAGGATGCCAAAGACCCTCCCTTTTGAGCAATAGGAAAGGAAGAAACTAGGCTCCGCTCCTTTACTTCTCTGTTTTATTGAAACTAATCTAAAACCAGACCTGTTCACTTTAATTTCTTTTCTAAATATATTTCATTTTTGTAAACTGTTGAGTTAAGGTATACAAACTCTTTAAAGAAAAAGGTCAAGGAAGGCTGTGCCATTTTATAATATCTCTCACATCCAGCCCTTTCTCCTTACACACACACACACACACACACACACACACACACACACACACACACGAGTTACCATTTCAGTTTATCAACTCTTACCTGGATTATTGCAATGGCTGCTGATCAATCTTTTTACCTCCAGTTATTCCCCAATCTAGGACATCCTTCACCAGCTGATGAAGTAACTTTCTTTAAGCACAGATCTGAACATATCACCACCCTACTCAGTAAACTCCAATGGCTCCCTATTGTCTACAGGATGAATGTGTGTATGCAGGCACACAAACACATAAATATACACACATATATGTATGTACACCAATATTCATACATATATGAATTTATATGTATTTGCATATTTACACATACTGTATATGTGTGTATATATAGATATCTGCCTATTTCTATCTAGATATTGATCTATTTACATCTCTCCCCTCTCTCTCTCTCTCTCTCTCTCTCTCTCTCTCTCTCTCTCTCTTTCTCTCCCTCCCTTCCTCCTTCTCTCTCTCCCTCCCTTCTTCCTTTTCTCTGTTTGTCTCATACGTCTGTCTGCCTGTCTATGTCTGTCTATCTATCTGGCCCCAACTGATATTCACCCAAACCTCTCTTCTCTGTGATCCTCAAACATAAACCTCCATAGACCATCTCTATGCCTTTGCACTGGCTGTCCCCTATGCCTAGAATGTACGACCTCTTCACCTCTGCCTCATAGAAGCCCTTCTTTCTTTCTAAAATAAAGCTCAAGTATTACAATAACAAAAATAACTTTATACAGTGCTTACAATGTGCCAGGTACTATGCTAAGCCCTTTACAATTATTTCATTGATAATTACAATATCTCTTGGAGGTAGGTATCATTATTATCCCCATTTTATCGATGAGGAAACCAAAGCAAAAATAAATGAAGTGACTTGCTCAGGGTTACACAGGTAGTAGGTATGTGAGGCGAGATCTGAATTTGCATCTTCTTGACTCCAGGCTTGGTGTTCTGTCCACTGTACCGCCTCACTGCAGAAGCCTTTCCTGATATCCTTGCCCCTCAGCTGACTTTCTCTTATAGTAGGTAGTTTGTTTTTATCTTCTTATATTATTCTGTAAATACCTACTTGTTCTCTCCCCAATTAGAATGTGAACTTCCTGCCAGCAGAAATTGTTTCATTCTTTGTACTTGTATCTCCAACAACAAGACACACTTAGTACATGCATGTTGATTAACTGTTCAATATAAGAAATATTTTGTACTTATTATATGCAACATACTACGCTAGGCACCGGGAGGTACAAAGACAAAAACAGTCCCTGCCACCAATTAGCTATCCTTGTACTTGGGGGAGGATTGGGGGATGGGCTAGAGAGCATACCCACTAAGAGGCAAATTCAAGCTAATGAGAGGGCTATAAGCACTAATAATTGGTAGAGGGTGAGAATCAGGGAAGGCTTTGCAAACCAGCTGGCATGTAATCTGGACTTTCAAAGAAGCTAAGGATTCTAGAGGAACAAGCAAGGAAGAACAACATTCTAGGCCTAGGGGACAGACTGGGCAAACATAACATGGGATGCGAAGTTCACAAAAATGTTCAGTTTGATTAAGAAGTTGAAAGCATAAAGGAGGAGAATGTAAAATGCCTCAAAAGTCAGGTGAGAGACCCAATACGAAGGGATTTAAATGCCAGGCAGAGAATCTGTATTTCTCTTAGAGGCAATAAGGAATTGTTGAGGACATTTGAGCATAAGAGTACCACATTCAGATCTATGTCTTAGGAATATTAAGTTGGTAGCTCCATGGAAGATATATTATATATATTTGTTTTGGTTTTTGCAGGACAGTGGGGGTTAAGTGACTTGCCTAGGGTCACACAGCTAGTAAGTGGTAAGTGTCTGAGGTCATATTTGAACTCAGGTACTCCTGAATCCAGGACCAGTGTTTTATCTACTGCGCCACCTAGCTGCCCCTCATGGAAGATATATTAAACAACAGAGAAATTGGAAGGAAGGATGTCATTTAGGAGGCTTTTTTTTTTTTTTTTGGTAGGGCAATGAGGGTTAAATGACCTGCCCAGGGTCACACAGCTAGTAAATGTAAGTGTCTGAAGCCAGATTTAAACTCAGGTTCTCCTGAATCCAGGGCCCGTGGTCTATCCACTGAACCACCTAGCTGCACCCAGGAGGCTTTTAAAAAATAGTCCAGATTAGAGATCAAGAACCCCCCAAAAAATTTATAAATGGGGGAAAGAAGTTGGGTTTAGAAATAATGGATATTAGGGCAGCTAGATAGTACAGTGGATAAAGCACCAGTCTTGGATTCAGGAGGACCTGAGTTCAAATCTGGCCTTGGACATTTGACATTTATGAGCTGTGTGACCTGGGAAAGTCACTTAACCCTCATTGCCCTGAAGAAGAAGAAGAAGAAGAAGAAGAAGAAGAAGAAGAAGAAGAAGAAGAAGAAGAAGAAGAAGAAGAAGAAGAAGAAGAAGAAGAAATAATAATAATGGATACCACCAGGAAGATAATAGGTACTTTAATAATTATTTGGTGATTGACTGATTAAGTATTGAAATGAATTGATAACTGATTAGAAAGAAATCTGAGGAGATAGAAGAAGCCAAGGGGTGACAGTGATAGGGAGAGACAGAGACAGACACAGAGACATACAGAGACACAGAAAGAGACAGAGACAGAGAGAAACACACACTCAGAAACAGAGAGTCAGAGAGAGACAGAAAACCAAGAAACGGAAATTTAAAAGAGAGAGAGAAGGGGAAATTCACAAAGAATGAAGGAGAAATAAAATAACTAATAGAAACTATTATACCTATACCTAATTATATGAAAACAAAACAAAACTTAAATAAAATATATGAATATTTATGAATGGAAAATACCCAGATAGATAAAATAGGAAATAGAAAAATCCAAGTAAGTTTATTTCAAAAAGAAAGGGAGCAAGCCATAAATAAACTTATAACAATAACAATAACAACAAACTGTAGTCCACATATATACACAAGCAATTTTGATTAAACATTTAAAGAATGAGTCAATCTCATACTGCATAAAACATTCTCAACATGAAAAGAAAATGTTTTCCAAAATCATTCTGTAAAACAATTAGGGCCCTGTACCCATACAATGAAGAGATGGAGGTAAAGACAGAAAGCTGTAACCCAATGACCTCTAATTTAAAATTATACATATTTAATAGCAGAGAGCAGAACAATATTTTCCAATAATTGTTTTCTCTGACCATGTTAGATTTATTATAGGAGTGAAATATAGGTTTAAAATTTGGAAACATATACATTTTAATAACAAATGTAGAAATAAGTGATTATATCAGTAATTTCAAGAAAAGTTTTTGATAAAATATAATGTAGATTTATGTTAAAATTATTATTAATAGGAACTAAAGAATATTTCTTTAATGTGATTTAAAGTGTCTATCTAAAATGAAGGATTAGCATTTTTTTTCTGGTAGAGGAGAAAATGGAAGCTTTCTTAATAAGATTAATATTAAAACATAAATGTCCATTGCCTGAAGTATTATTTGACATAATGACACAATGACAAGAAAAAGAAATGATAGGAAAAACAAATAGCAAGTAAAAAGGTAAATTCACCTCTATTTAAAGAAAATATGATGGTTTTCCCACTAAAATATTTGAGCTGGTTAACAATCTCAATCAAGAAATAGAATATTAAATAATTTTCAAAAAAGTGCTAGACTTTATTATCAACAAAATGAAGATATTGCTTAATGTTTAATGTAACTCTAGCACACATTGAATATCTGTGATAATCTACTGAAATCTACTGAAGATTTACATAAATGAAATGAGTATAAAAAAACAAGAATAAAAGAACATAAACAATTGAAGAGGCATTCAATGCTCATGGCTAGTCTGTGCCAATATAATAAAAATGTTGATGCTACCTAAGTTGCTCTAATGATATAGTGCTATACGTATCAACTTATGGGAGAAATACCTTATAGAATTCATTGAAGAGGCATTCAGTGCTCATGGCTAGTCTGTGCCAATATAGTAAAAAATGCTGATGCTAGCCAAGTTGCTCTACTGATATAGTGCTATACTTATCAAATTATGGTAGGAATACCTTATAGAATTCATTTTTTTTTTTTTGCAGCAAACATTTATTTTGTTTTTTTCCAGTTACATGTAAGGGTAGTTTTCAACATTCATTTTCATAAGATTTAGATTTTCCAAATTTTTCTTCCTCCATTTTTATCCTCCCCCCTACACAAGACATCAAACAATCTGATATAGGTTTATACACACACACACACACACAATCCACAAGTGTTCTTTTTATCAGTTCTTTCTGTGGGGGTGGATAGTAAGCTTAATCATTAGTCCAATGGGATTGCCTTGGATCATTGAGTTGCTGAAAGTAGTTAAGTCATTCACAATTGCTCATAGAATAATACTGCTGTCACTGTGCACAGCATCTCCCCAATTCTGCTCACTTCACTATACATTAGTTCATAAGAGTCTTTCCAGGTTTTTCTGGTATCATCCTGTTTGTCATTTCCTATAGCACAATACCATTACACTATAATCATATACCACAGCTTCTTCAGTCATTCCTCAATTGATAAACATTCTCTTGATTCCCAATTCTCAGACACCACAAAGAGTTGCTATAAATAATTTTTGTACAATTTTCCCCCTTTTCTCTTTTTCATTATCACTATTGTTAACTGTTTTGCTCCATCCTATTCCCTTCCCCATGATATTTACTCTATTATCTATCTTCTTTCACCCTATTGCTCTTCAAAAGGGATTTACTTCTGTCTGTTTCCTCCCCCAATCAGCCTTCCCTTCTTTTGCCCTTCTCTCTTTATCCCCTTCCCCTCCTATTTTCACTCACGGTTAGATAGATTACTCCACCCAATTGTGTGTGTATGTTATTTTGTCTTTGAGACAATTCTGATGAGATTAAGGTCTTTGAGTCTATTCTGATGAGTGTAAAATTGATTCATTGCCCCACTCCTCCCCCATCTCTCCCCCCCACTCCATAAATCCTTTCCTATTTTTTTCATGTGGGATTTCACCCCATGCTACCTTTGCCCTTCCCCCTCCCCCAATGCATTCCCCTCACCCCTCAATTTAAAATTTTTTTTTAATTGGGTAGTTTTTAACATTCATTTTCATAAGATCTAGAGTTCCAAATTTTTCTCCCTCCCTCCATCCCTTTCCTCCACCCTCCACAAGATTGCAATCAGGTTATATATGTACAATCCACAAGTGTTCTTTTTATCAGTTCTTTCTATAGAATTTCATAGTATGCTTCCTCATTAGTTCCTTGGGATTGTCCTGGATCATTGTACTGCTGAGAGTAGCTAAGTCATTCACAATTTGTGAATTCACAATTCACAGATTCCCAATTCTCAGACACCACAAAGAGTTGCTATAAATATTTTTTGTACAATTTCCCCCCTTTTCTCTTTTTCATTATCACTATTGTTAACTGTTTTGCTCCATCCTATTCCCTTCCCCATGATATTTATTCTACTATCCATCTTCTTTCATCCTATCACTCTTCAAAAGGGATTTGCTTCTGTCTGTCCCCTCCCCCACTCTTCCCTTCCTTCTTTTGCCCCTCTCTCTTTATCCCCTTCCCCTCATTTTTCCTGCAGGGTTATAGAGATTACTCTACCCAATTGAGTGTGTACATTAGTCCCTCCTTGAGTCAATTCTAATGAGATAGAGGTCTTTGAGCCAATTTTAAGGAGTGTTAGGCTCATTTACTGCCCAGATTAAATAGATTACTCCACCCAGTTGGGTGTGTCTGTTAGTCCCTCCTTGAGGCAGCTCTGATGAGTTTAAGATCTTTGAGCCTTTTCTGATGAGTGTAAAATTCATTTACTGCCCTGCTCCTCTCCCATCTCTTCTCCAACTCTATAAGCCTTTTCCTGTTACTTTCTTGTAGGATTTCGCTTCTGCCCTCCCCCAATGAATTCCCTTCACCCCTCAATTTAACCCCAAAGATGTTATCATCTAGCTAAGTGACACAGTGGACAAATCATCACCCCTGGACCCAGGGGAATCCCAGCCAAAACCTGGCCTCAGACACAAGACCGCATGACCCCAGGTATGTCCCCCAGCTCCAATTTTATTTTTTATGGTTCTCTAGTGTCTTGTATTTGAAAGTCAAATTTGCCATTCAGTTCAGGTCTTTTCATCACAAATATCTGAAAGTCTTCTTTTTCATTAAAGTCCCATTTTTTCCTCTGAAAGATAATGCTGAGTTTTTCTGGGTAGGTGATTCTTGGTTGTAATCCCATTTCCTTTGCCCTTTGGAATATCATATTCCATGCCCTCCAGTCTTTTAATGTAGAAGATGCTAGATCTTGTGCTATCCTGACTGGGGCTCCACAGTACTTGAATTCTTTCTTTTGGGCAACTTGCAATATTTTCTCCTTAACCTGAGAGCTCTGGAAATTGGCTATAATATTCCTAGGAGTTTTCTTTTTGGGATCTCTTTCTGGAGGTGATTGATGGATTCTTTCAATTTCTATTTTAGCTTCTTCTTCTAGAATTTCAGGGCAATTTTCCCTGGGAATACCTTGGAAGATGGTGTCTAAGCTCTTTCCTTGATCATGGTTTTCAGGTAGACCAATAACTTTCAAATTACCTCTCCTGGCCTCTTTTCCAGGTCGGCAGTTTTTCCCAGAAGATATTTCACATCGCCCTCTATTTTTTTATTCATTTGGAATTGCTTTATTGTGTCTTGGTTTCTCATAAAGTCACTGGCTTCCATTTGTTCAATCCTAATTCTTAGGCAATTATTTTCATCAGAGAGCTTTTGTACCCCCTTTTCCATTTGACTTTTCAAGCTGTTGACTTTTTTCTCATGTCTTTCCTGCATCACCCTCATTTCTCTTTCCATTTTTTCCCTCTACCTCTCTAATTTTATCTTCAAAGTCCTTTTTGAGCACCTCTATGGCCTGAGACCAATTCGTAATTTTCTTGGAAGTTTTAGATATAGGGGTCCTGATGTTGACATCTTCCTCTGAGGGTGCCCCTTGGTCTTCCTTGTTACTGAAGAAACTTTCTATGGTCTTCACCTTTCTCTGTTGGCTCATCTTGCCTTTCTTTTACTAGACTTTTAGCTCCTTAAAGTGGGGCACTGTTTCTAGGCTGCAGTATCCCAAGCTTAAGAAGTCCCAGGTGGGATGATTTAAGGAGAATCAGGTTCTTCACTTGCCCCACCTGTTCCCTGGTCCTTAAATGATCCCAGACCAACTTGCTAATCAACCACCTTTGTGTGTTGTGGTTGTTAGCTCTGACGAGCCTGTGCCCCTCCTCCACCTGGGCCACTTCTACTCGAGCCTACCACCTGGTTCTCAGTAGGGGTATAAAATCCAAGTTCTGCCTTAGCACAAGCATAGACCCCTGTAGTCTCTCCCCTGCCCAGGGCTCAACCCACTCACCAGACTGTGAGCTTAGTTCCAGATGACACTGGTGCTTCAGCTGATTCAGAGGCTCTGGGGGTCTCCTTCTCTGGTGAGGACTTCCTGAGACTGGATCTGTGTCAGGGTGACTGTGGGGTTGGGCCCGACTCCTGCATCAGCAAAGCAGCTCTCTCCTTCTGACCTTCCAAGCTGTTCTTGGTTAGAAGATGATTTCAGCACATTCTTCTGTGAGTTTTGCTGCTCTGGGCATTTTCCTATGACCTTATTTGGATGTTTTTTGGAGTGATCGTGTCATGAGTTTGGGAGCTCACTCTTACCCCTCAATTTTACCCTAAAAATGTCATCATGGGGCAGTTAAGTGACAAAGTGGACAAAACTTGCATCCTGGACCCAGGGGACCCTAGACAAAACCCAGCTTCAAACACAAGACACTCACCCACAGCACAACTCTTCAGATATGTCCCCCAACTCCAATTTTTTATGGTTCTCTAGGGTGTTGTATTTGAAAGTTAAATTTGCCATTCAGTTCAAGTCTTTTCATCACAAATATCTGAAAGTCCTCTTTTTCATTGAAGTCCCATTTTTTTTTCCTCTCACAGATTACAAATAGTATTGCTGGATAGGTGATTCTTGGTTGTAATCCCAATTCTTTTGCCCTCTGGAACATCATATACCATTCCCTCCAGTCCTTTAGTGTAGAAGCTGCTAGATCTTGTGCTATTCCTGACTGGGGCTTCACAGTACTTGAATTCTTTCTTTTTGGCAGCTTGCAATATTTTCTCCTTGACCTAAGAGCTCTGGAATTTGGCTACAATATTCGTAGGAGTTTTCCTTTTGGTTTTTTTTTTTCAGGAGGTGATCAGTGGATTCTTTTAATTTCTATTTTACCTTCTGCTTCTATAATATCAGGGCAATTTTTCCTGATAATTTCTTGAAAGATGCTCCTTCTTTGATCATGGTTTTGAGGTTGTCCAATAATTTTCAAATTCTCTCTCCTGGACCTATTTTTGAGGTCAGAAATTTTACCAAGAAGATATTTCACATTGCCCTCTATTTTTTTATTCATTTGGATTTGCTTTATTGTGTCTTGGTTTCTCATAATGTCACTAGCTTTCATTTGTTCAATCCTTAATTCTTAGGCAATTATTTTCATCAGAGAGCTTTTGTACCCCCTTTTCCATTTGGCCAATTTGGCTTTTCAAGATGTTGACTTTTTTCTTGTGTCTTTTGTGCATCATCCTCATTTCTCTTTCCATTTTTCCCTCTACCTCTCTAACTTTATCTTCAAAGTCGTTTTTGAGATCCTCTATGGCCTGAGACCAATTCATATTTTTCTTGGAAGCTTTAGCTATAGGAGCCCTGATGTTGACAACTTCCTCTGATGGTGCACCTCAATCTTCCTTGTCACTGAAGAAACTTTCTCCGGTCCTCACCTTTCTCTATCTGCTCATCTTACCTTTCTTTTACTTGACTTTTAGCTCCTTAAAGTGGGGCACTGTTTCCAGGCTGCAGTATCCCAGGCTTTAGGAGGTCTCAGGTGGTATGATTTAAGGAGGATCAGGTTCTTCGCTCACCTGGCCTGTTCCCTGGTCTGTAGATGACTCCAGACCAACTTGCTAATCAACCAGCTTTGTGTGTTGTGGTTGTCAGCTCTGATGAACCTGTGTCCCTCCCCTACCTGGGCCACTGCTACTCAAGCCTACCTCTTGGTTCTCAGCAGGGGTGAAAAACCCAAGTTCTGCCTCAGCACCAGCAGAGACCCCTGTACTTTCTCCCCTGCCAAGGGCTCAGCCCTCTCACCAGACTGTGAGCTTAGTTCCAGATGATATTGGTGCTGTAGCTGATTCAGAGGGTCTGGGGGGCTTCTTTCTCTGCCAAGGCTTTCCTGGGACTGGATCTGTGTCAGGGTGACTGTGGGGTTGGGCTCCACTCCTGTCTCAGCACAGCAGCTCCCTCCTTCTGACCTTCTAAGCCATCCTTAGTTGAAAGATGATTTCAGCACATTCTTCTGTGAGTTTTGCTGCTCCAGGAATTGTCCTATGGCATTATTTAGATGTTTTTTTGAGCAACTGCATCATGAGTTTGAGACATCACTGCCTTTCCTCCGCCATCTTGGCTCTGCCCCCTACCTTTCTTCTAGAATTCAATTTTAAAATCAATAGATAAAAGTTTAAGAATATCAAGGAATATAATGACAAATATCAGTATATGGGGCTGGGAGGGGAAGATGGTAATTCTGGACCTGAAATGGTACTACAAAGTATTGACTAAAAGCATATACATTGAATTTAAAAACAAAAAGTGAAAGGAGGGATAGTGGAATACATTTTATAGGCAAGGCTTCAAGACAGATTCCCTTAGTGCTATAGAGTTTAATACATGTCCAAAGCAAAATATTGAGAGAGCGACTTTTTATTTGACAAAATGTTTCCAGGAAGCTGGAAATCAATTTACTGAATAGCATGTTTACACACTAGCATCTTGCAACATACAATAATAAATTCAAGTTGGATAAACAATCAAAAAGAAAATCATACAATACCAAATCAGAGGAAAATAGAAGTCACATATTTATAATTATAAAGATGTTAAGCATTTATCATGTTAAAGGGGATGAAAAATTCAATAAACGTAAAGTAGTAATCATAGTTATACAAAACATAGAAGCTTTTGTACAAATAACATTATTATAGCTAGAATTAGAAGAAAATTTGTCACTTAAATATCTCTGATTAAACTATGAGATGAAAAATACATAGGGAATTGATACACATGCATTATATTAGGAATAGTTTCCAAATTTGCAAGTGGTCAAAAGATATGAACAGTTTTCAGGAGGAAAACCCCCCACAATTTTAATAACCATCTAAACATTCAAAACCATTAATAATTAAATACATGCAAAGTAAAACAAACTTAAAGTATCTGTTCATACCTAGGAAGCTAGCAAAGATGGGAAAATATGGGTTATTTCATTGCTGGACGGGGGGGGGGGGGGTAGTAGAAAGCCACATTAATCCACTCCTTGTGGAGGTGGAAATCACTTCAACCAAACTGGATGATAATTTGGAATTATTCAAGAGATACTGCTAAATTGTTTATGATCTTTTACACTGAGGAAGTGATTGGCAGAAAGAGAACACCTGCATGTACAAAATGATCACAGCACTATTATTTGTGATAACAAAGGATTTAACAAAATACATATGTGATGGTTAGACAATGCCTGAACAAATTGTAGGTATTTGGATATATTAGAATATGACTGTACTGAAAGGAATAACTAAAGAATTAAGAGAAACATTGGAAGACATCTATGGAAGGAAGGTGAAATGATTGGAATGATGCCACCTGCTGGAGAGTTACTGTAGGAAAGCTCCACCATGAAAAGAAGGCATCTGAGGGAAATCCATGTGACTTTCCTTGGCATCAAGAAGTGACATTTGCTCGTGGGAACTGATAATCAAGGCTACCAGCCAATTAGCTTGCAGATGTTTGTGCGAGGGGATGGGATATTGCCAGTTTCACAGGAGGCATTGGGTCCTTTTTGTTCCTGACCTCGCCATGATGGGTCAGATGATGGGGTCTCTTAGAAATAGTTAGATTTTTACCTTTCTCTCTTATCCTAATGCTCTTTAATAAATACTTAAACACTTAAATACTGTTGCTAAAATTTGTAATTTATTGGTGACCACTAATTAGATTTTAGATGTTATAGCTAGAATTTTAGCCCCTTACAGATTCCCCCCTTTGTTTCTTCGAGGAACATGCAGTGTTTCCGTGATGAAACAAAGGAGAATGAAGAGAGCAACGACAAACAGATATTATGTACACAATGACTACGAAAGTATGAATACAGTCTAAAATAGAGAGACAAACAAAACAAAACAAAATTGTTAATTACAATGATTGATGTTAGTATTATTTTGTCAAAGTTAAAGCACACATCTCTCAATTAAAATGCATAAACTATTGATTTGGTGAGTATACATTTTTTGGAGGTATTATTTGGATTTGTTTGAACTTATCTGTTATGTCAACACAAAATGCATTAATTGTTTTAAGCTATGTTTTAATACATTAATCTCTTTGTACCAGGATAAAGGGCAGACATAGACACAAGTGAGCTAGTGCAAACCTGCAGACCAAAATGTCTTCTGCAGGTCTATCCATGGGGTGAGAATGCTTTTTCCTATCCTACCACCAACATCTCAAATATGGATGTAATGGTTCTCCTTGATAACATTTCTCCAGATAATTGGACAGATTTGGTGGCCAGTAGGAAAGAAATGGAGAAAGACCTATGTCATAGAATTTATATCATACTCTTCTGACCCTTTTCTTCCTCCCCTAAGATACATTTTCTTGCTACTATTCTTGTGGATACAACTATAAATGATACGGCACCTAACATGCTCACCAGCTAGTTGAGGATGGTATTATAGAAGTTAGTTTTCTTTCCTCTTAAGACTTTTCCTACATTAAAGATTTTCTTCCTCTTTCTCACAGTGAAGACTCTATTGTGGCCATAAGATCTAGACAATAAGGTAATTTTCCTGGATTCATTTTGCTCAAGGAATAGATAAAATATTTTTTCCACAAAAATATAACTATTGGGACAGCTAGGTGGCACAGTAGATAGAGCACCGGCCCTGGAGTCAGGAGGACCTGAGTTCAAATCCGGCCTCAGACACTTAACACTTACTAGCTGTGTGACCCTAGGCAAGTCACTTAACCCCACCAAAATATATATATATATATATATATATATATATATATATATATATATAAAACTATTGAAATAACTGAACATAGCAAACACTCTACAGCAAAACAGGCAAGTATGATTGAGCAAGCTTTTAAAATAAATCTATATCTAGGCATAATTTGGAAACATTTAAATGAATTCTTATTCTATTGTCAGGTAATGCCAATCCTAATGGAGACTATAATTGAAATATACAAGGGTACTAAGTACCACAGTAGTCATTGATTGGACTGGGAATCAGGAAGATTTCAGAGTTTACATTTATCATTTGACACAAGCTGCGTGACCCTGAACAAGTCACTTAACCTCTGTCTCAATTTCCTCATTTGTAAAATGGGGATAATAATAGCATCTACCTCCCAATGTTGTTCTGATGAAAAACTAGATATTGCTTGTAAAGTACTTTGCAAACTTCAAAGTGCTAGATTATTATTTATTATTGTATCAGCATCTTATAGTTTGAAGTCAAAAGCCCTTCCCATGGCAAGTACTTAATTCCTCCCAATTATCTCCACCCTGGTACAAAGTAGGCAAAGGCAGATGATGTTTGAAGATTAGCCACACAATCCAAGCTTACCTTTGTCATTTTTCTAACTGAAAGCTCCTATCTTGAGCTAACAGTAGTAGTATGGCTAAGAGATACAAAATAGTTTCTCTTAGCCATACTACTGCAGGTTTCTCTATTATAGAATTCACTTATCCCCTCATTGCCTCAAGCTACCCTAAGTTCCTACCTTCTTTCAAAAGCTCACAGTCTCCATGTGCAACTACCCCCTCCCCACTCACTTCTGAACTCCTGGTAGGTTGACTTCTGAACCTCCTAGTAAACAAAACTTGATCTTTTCAAGGTCAGAAATGATCCTCCAACTGCTACAACTAATGAGTCTTATTCCAGTGCTTATTTTTATTGAATTCTAAAGTTTTTGTCATTTTTCACTTACCCCTTCTTTCTCTCTCCCCTTGTTCTCTCTTACACTCTTCTCTTTATAGGCCCTTTCCTGCCTGTCTGATCGCTCTTCACTTTCCTTTACTAGATGATCATTCATCTCCAGCTCACTCTTTGTGTGTGACCCCCAATGCTCTCTCCTGGACTTGCTCCTTCCCACACCCCTCATAAAATAGATTAATGCTTTATCAATTAATCAAGTACTTTCACCTGCCAAGCATTGTACTAAGCACATGATTTAGGCAGTTGATAAAGTGCTGGTCCTAGGGTCAAGAAGATCTGAATCTAAATCCATCCTCAGTCATTTGCTAGCTGTTTGACCCTGGACAAGTCACCTAATTTTTCCTTGCCTCAGTTTCCTCATCTCTAAAATAGGGATAATAATAGCACCTACCTCCTGGGTTTGTTGTGAAGATCGAAAGAGATAATAATTGAAAAGTGCTTAGCACAGTCTGGCACATAGTAGGTGCTATTGAATGTTATGCTGCATGATCATCATCATCATTAAATAGACAAAAATGAAACAGCCCCTATATTTAAGAAGCTTTCATTCTTACAAAGAAGACAACACCTACAAAAATATGTACTGAAAATATACAAAACAAGGTAGTTTGGGAGCTGTTTTGATTTAATAGCTCTGTGTTTCATTTATCAGCTTAGTAGTTTTCATTCTCTATTTCATTTCTCTGCTTTTCCTTTTTATTAGAAATTGGTACTTGTTCTTGTTTGGCAATTATTAATTAGATGATTTTCTATTTTCTTAGTTCTATGCTCAATTACCTGGTCTCTTCTCTCTTTTGTTAATTGTTAATTTATGTTCAACTATATAATTTTTTTCTAAGAACTTCTTTAGAGAATGTTTAGTCAGAGATAATTATTTTCATCTTACAATTCTTTGCAAGTTGTTTCATTATTATCTTCCAGTTATCTTTTCAGTCCTCCATTTATTTATTTGTCTATCTGTCTATCTCTCTATTTATCCATATATGCATTCATTGATTCATTTATTTGTTTATTCATCCATCCATTTATCTATCTATTCATTTATCTATTTGTTTATTCATTCATCTATCTATATATCTATCTACCTAATGATTTATTTGTTTATTTCTTTATGTTGTTTCTTTGATTTACTCAGTGCTTAGAGTAAGACTATTTGGGCTTCATTTTACACCCCTATCTTTGCTCACCTTTTCCCTATTGATTATAATACGTATTGCTTTGTGGTTTACCAAAAATGTGCTTACTATTTTTGTTTTACATTTGTTTATGAATTCTTTATGCCTGAGTATGTACCATGGAACATTTTACAAATAGGTACTTCCTTGAATTCCCACTCAACAATTTTTAGTTCTAGTAATCTAGTTCATCTCATACTGTATTCAGATCCTCATTTTATTTCTGATTGATCCTTTTATTTATAAACCTGGAAGAAGCATATTGAAGTCAACTACAAACATTTTATACCAATTAGACCTTTATAAAATTGTTATCTTTTCCATGAAGTTGGTAGGTGCTATGCCATTTGGTGCATTTGCATTGAATATTAATGATATTTCATTATCAGTGGTATCTTGAAACATAATGTGGTTTCCATGTTGATTTTTCATGACCACATATATTTTTACTGGTGTCCTTTTGGAGATCATGATTGGCATTCTTGATTTTTTATTTTCAAATTCTTTTAATCTGGTGTAAATCTTCATGTTTTAAGTTCGGTTATCTGTGCATAACATAATTGAGTTTTGCTTCTGAATACATAGTTCCACCCTCCTCTATTTTATCAGCAAATCAATCTGATTAATATTAATAAATATGATTAATGCTTTTATTCTTTAACAACATACTATTATCATAGTATTTAAAAACAAGTAAATAAAAGAAAGAATGCACCTTTAGTTAAGTGTGGCTTTGTAGGATTGTTTCAGGATGGTAATGAAGATAATATGAAACTTTTCTTTATTTTCTGAGTTCCTCAAACTGGTGATTTTCCTGTGGAAATTACTTTCTTTTAACCTATTTTAATTAGTATTGTTCATTATTTTTGTGATACATTTTTAGTTGTTTCAACAAAATGACCAGGAGCTGGATTTATGCCTTACTTCACTCATTCATGTTGACAGAAGTATGTCTTCCTGTCCCCATGGTTATTTATCCTTCATTTTCAAAGAGGAACAATGACATCACAGGGTGATCTCTTGACTTGCCTTTCAGTTGGATTTAAGTGAGGCAGAGTTGTACAAAGTCACCAATTTCACTCTCTCTTTCAGTCATCCAAGTCCTGTGGCAGAATAAAAGTCAAGGTGACTGGCCATGCCCAAGAATATAGTGGAGGACCTTGGCATCTTTGATGTCTGACCAAGCTCTAAGCACTCCACACTGCCTATTTCAGCTGACTTAATAGCCTTTGAAATAAATTGTTCTCATTTCACCAAAGGAAGTCTTCACATGCTTGGGGTAAACATCCCCCAAATTCACTGGAGGGTTTGAGACCTGTAAGGTACCCTCAACCTGGTTTAACCCATCTTCAGAGATGGTTTTGACCAAAGTGTAACCACTGTACATGATATCAATTCTTGGAGCCACAAGTCAGAGTTGAATGCCAGGTAGACACCAAAGGTGGATAAGTGGCCCTGAAAACGCTTCACATTCCCTCACAACAGAGATGCCATTTCTTCCTAAAAACCCATAATGCATGTTAAAAAACTTAAATAAAGCCTTTTAAATTAATCATTACAATTTTAATTCAGTAGATTCTTTCAAAAATGTAATTAAATTTCAATTTCTTTAGACAAAGTCATGTCTGGGCATATTAAAAATAAAAGTGGATTGGCTAAATATGCAGCCAAGAAAAATATATATGTTAATACATAATTCCTTTAGGTTAAATTCTTCTTCTTCTTCTTCTTCTTCTTCTTCTTCTTCTTCTTCTTCTTCTTCTTCTTCTTCTTCTTCTTCTTCTTCTTCTTCTTCTTCTTCTTCTTCTTCTTCTTCTTCTTCTTCTTCTTCTTCGAGGCAATTGGGGTTAAGTGACTTTCCCAGGGTCACACAGCTAGTAAGTCTCAAGTGTCTGAGGCCCGATTTGAACTCAGGTCCTCCTGACTCCAGGGCCAGTACTCTATCCACTGCGCCACCTAGCTGCCCCTTGGTTAAATTCTAAGAGAAAAAGACTGACATTGTATAATGAAACAACTCACTCATTTGAGGCTCTTCAACACCTGAATTTGCTGGGAAATAATTTTCTTTAACATGTACCCTGTCTATGACACTTTTTGCCTTCATGTAAACATTTGTGGAGAAATTTAAAAAAATTATTCTTAGGAGAAAAGGGCTGACTACAGTGTGATATATGTCCATATGAATTATTATCAAATGTCTGAGAAGCATATATGTTGTTATTAATAATAACATAATATATAAAATATATATTCACACATGAATGCATATTATACACACATCATTGTTGTTGTTGTCCAGTTGTTTTCAGTCATATCCAACTCTTCATGACCACATTTTGCATTTGTTTGTTTTGGTAGAAATACTGGAATGGTTTGCCATTTCCTTCTCCAGTTCATTTTACCAATGAAGAAACAGACAAATAGGATTAAGTCACTTGCCCAGGGTCACACAGATAGTAAGTGTCTGAGGTCATATTTGAACTCAGGAAGATGAGTTTTCCTGACTCCAGGACCTGGGCTTTATTCACAGTGCCACCTAACTACTCATGCATATATATTAATAATTAAAACTTTCCATAGTATCATTTTCATTTAGGTAGCTATTTATCTTCCAGAGAACTTTAATTCAGACTTGAACCAAGATCATGGCGACTCAAAGAATGATCTGGTATTAATTGCTTTATCTTTATTCCCTCTATACACATAGAGTTCTTGCAAAGGGTCATTCTGATCAAGGTATAGAAACTGAAGGAAAACTCAAATAACTGGTAGTATTGAGAGGGGTAAACAAGTCCCAGAACTATACTTTGAGATTCTCAAGTACAGCAACATCCTCAGGATTTGAATTTCATATTGCTAACTATACCCCTGATAAAAAGGTATAATATAATAAATAATAGAAATACAATAAAATTTTTAAAAATAGGATAATACAAATAGGACTCTGACACTAGAGCAGAAATGTCAGTTAGTATGTGACATTTCCAGTGCACACCCAACACCCAAGTTCAAATCTGGTCTCTTATTGTATGACCCTGGCTAAGTCACTTTCCCTCTGCCTACCTAAGTTTCCTAAGCTATAAAATGAGAATAATCATCGTAATTCCTTTCAGATTTGTTGTGATAATTAAATGAGATAATATTTTTTAAATATTTCAAAGTCTACTTAAGTTAAGCACTGTATAAACACTAGTTATGATCATGATGATGAGGGAAGGAATCAAACATTTATTAAATGCCTACTATATACCAACTGCCTTACAAAAATTTCATTTGATATTTACAAGTCGTTAAGTGCTATTATTATCCTCATTTTACATCTGAGAAAACTGAGGCAGACAACTTAAGTGACTTGCCCAGGGTCACACAGCCAGCAAGTGTCTGAGGCCAGATTTGAACTCAGGTTTTCCTAACTCCAGGTCCAGTGTTATCTCCCTGTCAATAAGTAGGCCTGACTTTGTTTAAAAATCAACAAATGAGGTATAAAGCTTGTGGAATCACTCTTCATAATAATAAAAATGACGATGAGGATAAGAATAAGAATAAGGATAGTGATGAAGAACTGAAGGAAGATGATGATCCTTCTAAGGAACCTGGGAGTTGAGGGTACAGAGAAGCAGACTAATGGAATTCCATGACATGCCATATAGTTGTGTGACTAGACAGGCATGGTCAGGAAAAAAGTTATCTCAGAAAAGATCTGGAGGTCTTAGCGGCCTCTAGGCCTGGTGCTCTATCCACTGTTCCACAGGATCCTCTAGTTTAAGAATGTGACTTCTTGTTTAAGAATGCAAGTCCATGTGCCTGGGAATATTGACAAGCACTCCTGACTATCCACCATTGTGAAAAGTCCAGTAGACCTCAGAATAGCTAGAATTATCTATAGCTAGACCAAAGTAACTTATGATATTGGAGAATAAATAGGATAAGTAGTTTACACATCACCAAACCATGTTAATGTATATACTTGCGATGTCTTTTTTGGATACAACTCCATTTGTTGGCACGTGTTGACTAATGTATCAATTATGGTGGCATGTTTTAAGTTTTGTTTTAGTTTTTCCTGTTTTGCATTTGTTTTTATGCTGACAGAGTACACAGACTATTGCCACATTTTAATACCATATATTGTCCTTGCAATTTAGTCATTTAAGAATGAAAACCAGCTTGACAAATGATGATTGTTGGGTTTTTTTGGTTCTCTGTTTACTGTGTTCAGTATTAGTGTGGGTGTTATAGCACCATGCAATAATTACATGTGATTTGGAAAGAATTACACTATAAATGTTTTATTTTAATGCCTATCACAATGCTTTTGGTTTATATCTGCAGACATTCAATGATATCTTGAGTAATTTTGTAGGGACTATAAAATCTTTCACTAAAAGGAGGAATGTCACCTATGTTTTGAATCAGTTTGGGTTATTGCTTCTGTAATTTAATGGATCTCTAGGCTACTGACAAAAGAAGAGGAAGTAAAGAGTGGGCTTTGGCTTCTCCAGGTCATGATCATTAATATCACACTGCAAGCATTATTATTATTTTTTTTTGGCAAAGCAATGAGGTTTAAGTGACTTGCCCAGGGTCACACAGGGTCAAGTGTCTAAGGCTGGATTTGAGCTCAGGTCTTCCTGAATCTAGGGCTGGTGCTTTATCCACTATGCCACCTAGCTGCTCCCAAGCATGACTTTTAAAACAAAGGTAGCCCCAATGCTTAATGGTAAGCATTCCAGAAGGAGGAAAAATTGACAATGAACTTAGTGTTTTACAAGTAATATGTGTGTGTGTGTGTGGGGGGAGGGGATTACTCTTCATGTTGAATAGAAGGCCCCTCCTCTATTGTGGACATTTTAGGTCAAGGCCTATAGTAGGAGAGCCACACAGATGTTAGTGGGCCCCTGGATCCCAGAAATATCAGAAAGATGAACAGAGCCCAACAACAAAATGAAAAGGAGGACAAAGAATGATCAGTCCTTTGGATTTTCCAGTGGTTTACTTAGCAAAGCACTAATGAGCCAGAGTAATTATTGGTGAGAGTATATCATTTCCCTTATTTCTGACATAAATATTGATAATGATAAATTTTATCTGAAAACAGTGTCCTGATTCATCTGTTTCCTTGCTGAAAATGAAGTTGGGAACTCAGATTTTAAGAGTAGCTACCACTAGGCAGTTGTGAGTTCAGACCTTGCTCAAAGCATTGGATTTCCAGTCACTCAGTAGTTTAAATATACTATTTTTATTTCCAATTCCATTTAGTAAATGTATTACATCTATTATGTGAATGTGTATTCCTTTGGGCCATGCCAAATTGTGAAGGAGATAGGAATCTTAATTGGAATAGGGACACTAAGCTTTTTAAAAAAAGTTATCAAATATTACATGCTAATATTTGCATTTAAAAACTTGTGTTGAATGAACCTGTACAGGCATGAGAAATTTGGGAGGAAGGAAATCACATTCTAGTTTGTTTCCTGCATAGTTGAGACTGCGTGAAGGTATACTTACCAGAAATTCCAGATCATAGTAGCTTCTTCCTTTATTGACATGCATGCATATGCATATTCTATCTATACACAAGTAAATTGCATATATGCACATATGGGTGTAGAAATAGTTCACCTTACCTAGAAGAAATACACTTTGCATGTGCATACACAAATACACCCAATACATAAAATAACATGTAGACATACAAAGGTATGTCTGAGCAATGTGCATATTATGTCAGATATCTCATGTGTTTGATTGCACATCAATAGACATTTTAATCTATCTATATTTACATATATACATGCATTATTATTCTACATTTGTAATCATTCACCTATAGAGATATGTGTATATATGGACACACAGAGGTATGTGTATATACATGCCCATGTGTCCATAGTCCCATGTACATGGATACACACATGTACACACATAATATAATCATTTATATTCATGTGTGCATATATGCATATCAAAATATTGGTGATGAATTTATGGTTTACCTAGAATAATATAAAACTTATACTGTTCTTGAAAACTCTATTATAAAATATTTATTTTTCCTATTAATGCAGCTCCTAAATAGATCTCTTAAACATTTTGAAGATTTTCACCAATTTTAAAAATTACTTCTTAAAGTATTCTAATTCCTACTTATCTATAGAAAAAAATCCATATCTGAATATAATTCTGTAAGAATAGGCTAGAAAAAGAAGCTAATTTAAACAGTAACCTTAAAATTGTTTGTCTTGAGTCCTTTTTGCTGCCTTGGGGAAAGCTTGATTTCTGAAGCAGAAGAGAAAGATTGCTCCATCCTCTGACATGCTCTTCTGTGGCACACATATAACCAGTCCTAGCCATCTTACCAAACAGACATATGGGGCCTAAACAATGCTCTTTTGCTTTAGGGAAAAGGAAAAGGTGGGGTGGAATCATGCTATGGAATTCTGGGTAATGCTTCTTATCCTCTCCTCTGCCACACCCCAAACTAAAGACTATAAAATTAAGCAACAGGGCCTTGGGTATGCTGGGGACCTCTCGTGCAAATCTAGCTAAGGTCCATCTTCTATCAAAATAAATGCAAGTGATGTTGACATCAGTGTCAATGATATCATGGTGTGGTATGGTAATAATATATGCCTTGACTTTGAAATACCAAGGCTGATTTCCTGAAAGAATGTAAGTTTCCTGAGGGTAAGGGGTGTTTTGTTTCTATATTTGCATTTCCAGCTCCTGGCTGGAACTAGGGACCACTAAATAAATCCTTGAGGATTACTGATCATGCCTTATTTAGGCTATGTTTAAGACAATATGGTACAATGGACAGAGCTCTGAATTGGAAATTAGGAAAAACTTGAGTTTAAATTCTATCTCTTGACACTTACTATGTGAGTGTGGCTTAATTACTTTGAACTTCATTTATTTTATCTGTAAAATGGAGAGAATGGGGTCTATCCATTGTTCAAGGAGGACTAACATCTCTGGCAACAGGGCTTGCTAAGCCCTTTTCAGCGCTGCTCATCCACCTCTGGAGTCCACCTTCATCCAAGTCTCAACTGTGGCTTCAAGAAGCAGTAGCCACATTCCAATAAAACCATCTTGACAGATGAACTAAACCAGATTAAGGGTAAACAATGGGTCTCAAACTTGTCAGTGAGTTAGTGGGTTGTCTACCCCAAGCATATGAAGACTTTCCCTGAAAGAAGAGGCACATTAGAACAATTTGATCCAAAGGCCAAGAAGATGACTGAAGCAGGTGCTGTGGAGCACTTAGAGCTTGCTCAGGCACTGAAGGCACCAAAGTCACCCACTCTACCCTGGGCCGTCACCAGTTTTCTTGACTTGCCACTGGACTTTGATAACTCTGGAGGAGAGAGAGGCTGACAACTTGGTGCAACTCTACTTCACAAATTCAATTCAAGCAAGAGTCAAGACATTACTTTGAGATGCCATTGATCCTCTTCAAAAATGGAGGATGAACAACAACGACAAAATGAAGAGAATAATATTGCTATTATCTTCCTTACGGGGTTGTTGCGAAGATGAAATAAGATAATATATTTAAAGAATTTTGTAAATTCTAAAGCACCATGTAAATGCCAAGTTTTGGTAATATTATGGAGAAAAGGAATGAAACTTGAAAACAAAGGACTCAGATGAGAATTCCAGCTCTGTTACATGTGTGCTGTGATAATCCATGAATCACTTTATGCCTCTAAGGCTTAATTTTCTTATTTAAAAATTGGGATTATAAAGGAGCAGCTAGGTGGAGCAGTGGATAAAGCACTGGCCCTGGATTCAGGAGGACCTGAGTTCAAATCCAGCCTCAGACACTTGATACTAGCTTTGTGACCCTGGGCAAGTCACTTAACCCCCATTGCCCTGCCCAAAAAAATAAAAAAGGAAAAAGGGGAAAAAAAGAAAAAATGGGATTATAACCCTTGTCCTCTTTGCTGCCTATTAGAGGAACCATAGCATAGTAGATAGTGGGCTAAATGGAACCCAGAAGGACTTGGGTTCAAGTTGCCTGGGAGTTGACACTCTGACCTTGGACCACATAACCTTAGGAATTTAGGAAAACTCTCCGAGACTATTTTTTTCATAGAAGGAACTTATCTGCCATGGAAAAGGAAACATTAGAGAGGTTTTTTGTTTTTTGAAATAAATATACTTATGGGTATAGCTCCTATTCCCTTTTATATAATAATATATAACATTTTATATTTTATATTTATGACAGATATTTTATATGATATGACCATATTCCTATATATAACACCAATAATAATAATAATAGCGTAACAACAATACAGCATTTTATGGTCTACAAAGTACTTGGAATCTAATTTAATCCTCACAACAACTCTGGAAGTAAGTACTATTATTACCCCCATTTTATAGATTAGAAGCACAAAGAAGTTGTATGATGTTAGAGGTCACACAGGTTCTAAGTGTCTGAAGTCAAATTTGAACTCAGGTCTTCCTGACTGAGGACCCAGTGCTCTGTGTACTATGGTACCATCTAGCTGCCACTAGAATGTTGTATGTTTTTAGTGAAATAAATACATATATGGAGCAGCTAGGTGGTGCAATAGATAGAACACTGGGCTTGTAATGAGGAAGACTCATTTTCATGAGTTCAAATGCAGCCTCAGACACTTATTAGTTATATGACCCTGGGCAAGTCCCTTAATCATGTTTGCCTCAGTTCCTCATCTGTAAAAATGAACTGGAGAAGAAAAGGGCAAACCACTCCAGCATCTTTGCCACAAAAATGCCCAAATGGGGTCATGAAGAGTCAGATATCACTGAAACAACATAAAAATGCTGACTTTTACTATTGCAATAGATAATGATGGCAGTAGTGACAATGATGAAGATGATGATGATAATGAAAAGGGTGTTCACTGTAGCCTTTTTTTCCCCTTAAAAAACAAAAACCAGCTCCCTAAGACAAGGGATTCGGTTTTCTCAAAAATGAAATTCCAGGGTGGTGTGTCTATACTTTTATGTGGTAGGAATGATTGAAGTCTTGAAAATTTCAGAGAAACCCAAACTGATATTATAGAGATCTTCAAGATATTCCTTTTGGTTTTGGAGGATTACTTATTTTAGTAAATCATTGGTTTGTTAACAAAAGTTTTATGATGAGATAGATGTTCTAAAACTAGGACAAAAAAACATGCATTAGCCAAAAAAATGTAGGTGGAGTAGGATTTCTAGAGCTACAAAAATATTACTCTGGTTTTTGTTAAGCCAAGAAAATGGAATAGATCTCTTGTTAAGAGGTGAATGGACCTTAGCCCAGTTGCAAGGGCCCAAGAGAGGCACAAATCACTCTTTTCTTTCATTAAGTCTCATTAATAATGGTGAAACAGCAGATTTTTGAATCTGTCTCACTGCTGAAAGCTACATACAATAAATGTATTGGAAATTGTAAATAAGAAGTGAAAGAAAAATTGAACTAAAACCCAAAAGCAAGCTGGCATATTGAAAAATACTCTAGAAATACAATTGATTTAACAAGGATAGAAATGATAGGGCTTGGTGCCTTTGGGGATTCAAAATATAGTAGACATAATGGACAGAGATCAATTTCTCTTGTTCACATATTTGCAAAATAAATATAATTTAGCCTCAAACCAAGCCCATAGTCACAAGTAATTGAAAGCCTGACTTCAAAGAAGTGATATAAACAATGAGGTAATGTATGCTACTTGTGTAATAAGAACCACAGATAGGTTTACCCCAAAGTACCAACTCAGCATCCATGACTCCCCATGCAGAAGAAATACATTCCTGGGGGTAGGGCTAGGAGAAGGGAAGGGAAGAGGAGGGTGCATACATGAACAGGATCGTAACAACCACAGATGAAATTTTAAACTTTTAGAGAACTTTGTGGGGAAGGTAAACAATGGTGCCAAGAGAAGGGTAGATATCATCGTGAACTGTGGAAGCTGCTCTGCTACGAGCTTCTCTCAGTGTATTTGGAAATAGCCTAGAATCAAAAGTGTATGATATCATAGATTTGCAACTCCAAAGGAATTTCCTTCCCTGAAAATTACCCTTGTCCCCTTCAAAACTCTGCTCAATTGATCCTTTGCATAACAATCCTTTCACAATTCCTCCTGCTGTTCATGCCATCTGACCCCAATTTTTCTTTCATGCATGAATATGTATATTTGTGCATATATGTATATAGATACACACATGTAATGTAATATTTATATATGTAAACTCTAGAGATAGTCACGTCTTCTCCATTACCTCTCTACCCACCCACTCTTCAATTCATTATAACTTAATTTCTGGTCTCCCTTAAGGCTCTAAAACCAACTTTCTCCAAGGTTTATTTTTAAAATTTTAGGAGATTCCTCCATTATATCCCCATTTTAATTATATGTTTTTGTGCCCTTAGAATGTTATCCTTCAAAACCCTCTATCCTTTAGGCTGACCTCCCCTATATAATATGCCTTGGTAAATAGGGATGGTGTGGCATAGAGAAATTGACCTTGAAGACAGCATAAGCTGTCATTCAATTCCCCTCAATGACATACTGACTGAGAATGGGATTTTACCTTTCAATATTCCAAGTAACCCTATAAGACTGCTCATTGCAGCATGGATGGTACACTTTATTAGAGGAGGAGTTTCCTTCCCTGGGAGTTACCAATAATTATGAATATATAGTTTTAATTTCTATCCTATTTATCTTTTCCCTGAAATCTACTTTCTTCAGATAAAGGTGGTCTAGCTAAGATACCCAATCTTCCTCTCCTTTCCTATTACTAAGTTTAACATGGATTAGTCATTACTCTCAATGTTCTCATCATTTTTATTTCAGCAACTAGTTCTTTTTTATTGGTTGACTTAAGGAGGGAACAACAATTCTGATTTTCACATCTTCCAGCTTTAATGGAATTAAATTATCATTAAAGCAAGGCAAGAATTTAATAATTTCTGTGCTTTTGGCAAAGAGAGACTCCCAACAGATGTCCAGATAGTTAATTTACTCCATAATATTTCACTGCAACAGATTTTCTGTCTCCTGAACTTTTCATCTATTACCTCCCTCTGGGTAGGTGGGCTGTATTATGCTTCTACAACGAGATTGCATCTGTCTGTCTCTCCACTGACCCTTAACCAGATATTTTCCTCTATATTTCACATTTTGGTCTTATAATTCTACATACACATTAACATATATATGTATATATACATATATATGTGTGTATATTACACATACACACATACATATACCTCTTGCACCCAATACAGTTAAAAAAAATCCTTTTTTTTTTTTTTTTGGTTAGGAGCTTTTGTGACCAATCAAATCATTCTGAACCATAACCTTTCTGACACTGTTCTTCAGGCTCTTGAAACTCTTTTCTATCCATCCTCATTTACTTGCCTTGCTTTCATTTTCCAAACATTTGTTTATTTAAATCTACATTTGTCCTGATAATACAAAGTTTCTTTAAGAGATTCCCCCATTGGATTCCCATTTAAATTATATGATTTTATATGTATTACATTTAAAATGTAGGTATATAGATGCTTCTTTTGATTTTTAAAAATAGAGCTTTACTAGTATCTTTTGTTTTGATATTACTCTTCCCATAATTCCTCTCCATTTATAACAAAGGGAAAAGAATGAAAAAGGACAAAAAGAGGAAAAATAATCAGCAAGACCCCTCCATACAGTGAAAAAAGTTGTCGTCATATGCATTGGTTTACTCTCATAGACCCTTCCCCACTCACCACTGGAATGGAAGAGGGAGAGATGCTTTTTTATATTTCTTCTTTGGGTCCAAGTTGTTCTTGTTATTTCACAACATGATATTTTCTAGTTGTTATTCTTTCCATTTATATTGTTCTCTTTATTGTGTGACTTCCTGGCTTTGCTTACTCCACATGGCTTCTGTTCATGTGAGTCTCTATGCTTCTCTGTATTTGCCATGCTTGTTTCTTATCCAGTAACATTTCATTCCATTCCATCAATGTACCATAATTTGTTTAGCCATTCACTAACTAATGGGCATCCGTTTTGTTTCCAGTTATTGCTACAACAAAAAGTATATTGGGACATATGTAGCCTTTTTTAAATTTTTGGACAGTGGTCTCCAAGTATACTTTCTTAATAGAAAACACTATCCCAACACTATTCTCTTCCTCATATAATAGCCTTCCATAGCTTCTCATGAATCCCATTGCACAGACAAGATTCAAATTTTGTCAAATTACTTCTTTGAACTGAGTTCTAATTCAACACTAATTATTACCCTACTTTGTACATATAAATTTAGACATCTGAAACCATGAGTATGATTTCTTACTGTCTTCTTGGAAGTTGTCTTCTGAGGGTTACTAATCTCTTCTGATATGTTTCCTACCATTTTAATTCATCCTGATCTGTGGCCATTGGATTGTCATTTAATCTCTTAGCTTTCTTTCTTTGTTTTTTTTTTTTTAAGTGAGGCAATTGGGGTTAAGTGACTTGCCCAGGGTCACACAGCTAGTAATTGTTAAGTGTCTGAGGCCAGATTTGAACTCAGGTACTCCTGACTCCAGGGCCAGTGCTCTATCCACTGTGCCACCTAGCTTTCTTTTGATCTCAAAGGTTATATAGATTGTAGGCTCCTTCAGGGCAGGGAATATTTTTTGTCTTTGTATAACCAACACTGAGCAGTGTCTTATTCATTGTAGGTAGTTAGCAAATGCTTAATGAATAAATAAATATTTAATGAAAGAATTTTCTAGATGGTAGCTTCTGCAAAATTCCTGGGGGCTTTAGTTGACTGGTAGCTAAAGGATTATTAGGTTGACAATTGTTCTCAAAGCTACATTAACAAAAGAATTGTATACTGCCAGACAAGTAAAAATGATCATTCTTCTCTGTCCTGCCATGACTGACTACAGCTAAAGTATTGTGTTAAATTCTGGGATCACATTTTAAAAAGTATATCCTTTGTTTTTATATAACCTTCATTTCTAAATATTCCCCTGCTTACTTCCTGTCTGATGGACCATACTGAGTAACAAAAATGTTAAAAGAAAGAGGAAAGAAGAAGTAATTCAGCTAAACTAACTAATGTACACATCAACTGAGTCTGACAGTCTATGCAGTGTTCCACAGCTATAGATCCCTTACTTCTGCAAAGAAAGGAAGGAGGTATACCATGTTTTTTGTTGTTGTTGTTGCTGTTTTTCAAATGGAATATTGAGAAACAGTAGGATATCCAAATGACAGTGACTTGGTACTACAGGGACACTAACCAGGGGTTGGCAAGCTATGGTCTGTAGGCCAAATCCAACCAGCCACCTGTCTTCACATGAACTGTGAGCTAAGAATGAATTCTATGTAAAAACCATTCTTAGCTTACAGGCCATACAAAAACAGGTGGCAGGCTGCATTTGGCTCAGTTAAAGCAACTGAGTATAGCTAGCTTGGAGAATAGGACTCTTAAGGAATACATCCTCACTAATTTCAAACATCTAATGAGCCGTCATGTGGAGGAAAGATTAGCCATATTCTATTAGATTTCTTTTTTCATGTTAAAATCAGGACTGAACTGCTCAGAGTGCATCTGGATATTTATCTTCTGGTTCATGTGTGGTTACCCATAATTACCATACTTTAAAAGGGTGGGTATTCAACCACTGGCTTTCTGACCCTGGAAACTCTTCAGAGAGACCACATCATGAAATTGGGACCAATTGCCATGAACTGACTTTTCAAGCCTAAAATGTAAAATCCAACTTCTTGATGCCAGAGTTTAGAGGCCAATTCATTAAGTCCCAGGAGATGGAAAGTCACTTGGAAAAAGAAAGCATAAAAAATAAGGGCCCACTGGGAGTTTTGGAGTGGAGTGGAAGGGAAAGAAAAGAAAAGATTTGGTAGAGAAAGAAGAAAACACTTAAATGAGTAAAAATCTTACAGGTGCAGAGAGAAAGAATTTCATTCCAGTATATGAATGAAAAGAATAGCTTTCTCCTAAATAAGCCAGTAGGAAGTTAGTCTTGGGTGACAGTTCAAATCAACTTAAAAAAAAAAAGCATTATTTTTTTTTTTTGCAGGGCAATGAGGGTTAAGTGACTTGCCCAGGGTCACACAGCTAGTAAGTGTCAAGTGTTTGAGGCCAGATTTGAACTCAGGTACTCCTGAATCCAGGGCCAATGCTCTATCCACTGCGCCACCTAGCTGCCCCCAAAAAAAGCATTTTTAAGAGATTACTATATGGTTGTCATTATGTTAGGAACTGGAGATACTAACTCCTCCCCCCCCCAAAAAAAAAACAAAAACAATGACCACTAAGAAGCTTTCATTTTGGGGGGAAGGAAGGAAGAATGAAATGTATACACAGGAATTAATTAAAAACATTTATTAAACAAATGCAAAATAATTTCAGAAGATGTCATAATAAATCATTATAGGATTCCTGGAAGAGATCACATCTGAAATGACCATTGAAAGAAACCAGTGATTCCATGAGCCAGCTTTTGAAAGAAAGAATATTTCAGGTAAAGAGGAAAACTGGTCAAAGGAGCAGAGGTGGGAGATGAGATCTTATAAATGGAGAACATTAAGGAGACACTTTTGGTGGGAGCATAGGGTAAGTAAAGGAGACAAGTGTGAGCTAAGTGTGGATGTCAAGAAGTAAGAAAGAAGTGCTATTTTCAGGGGAAATTAGAGTTCTCTTTCTCTTGGTAGAATTGCAATTGGGATCATAAAGGAAGTTTCCATCAGCTCTCTATGAAAAAACAACAAGGAGTTATTCAAGGTTTTCATGATAGAAGGAAAAAACAAACAAACAAGAATTAGGTCCATCTCCATTCTTGAACAATTTTTAACCTAGCCCATTAATCCTGGGGCCATAGACCCTTGAAAGGAAAGGGAGAGAAAGTTATCTGTGATTCAGTGAGGGACTACCTTGCGTTACCTTAGGAAATTATCCTGAAAGATGCTGGAGCCATTTCTATGACTAATGGGGATTTGTCTACATGTGAAAAAGCAGGCTTTTGGAGCCAAGAAATCCTCCCCCTCCTTTCCTCCCCCAGGCCTATACTCTCCCTCATAGTAAGATCACTCCATATAAGCCTGGCTAAACAAAGTAATCTGCACATATATTAATAGGAAAACAGCTGTTGCAAGAGAAATATCAGCGTCTAACATTAGAGCCATATATTCTAGTCTCAGAAGACAAAGAGCTTTTCAGTTCACCTTTACATTATAGCATTTACAAATTCAAATTAAAAAAAAAAAGTATTTCAGGCCTAGAAATGAACCTCACCAGGAGTTATTTTGATTTGAGATTCAGAATACTCATGTCAGTATGGCAGATAATAGTAGTGATGATAAAATGTGCAGCATTTATGGAGAATTCTAAGGTTTACAAAGTGCTTTACAAATATAATTTCATTTTAATCTCACAATAACTTGATGTGTTATTAGTATTATTATTTATTCCCATTTTACAAATGAGGAAACTGAAGCAGACGGGTTAACTGTCTTGCCCAGGATCACACAGATAGTAAGTTTTTGAGGCTGAATCCAATTCAGGTATTCCTGACTCCAGGTCTACTATTTTATACACTGGACCACATTGCTGCCCATATACTGCATGTGAAATGGAATTTTGGAATGAACTCATTTTCCACATAATTAAAAAGTCATGTAGTGTAGTGGAAAGAGTGTTAGACCCAGTATCAGAAGATCCCTGGGTTTAGATTCTACTTCTGACCCTTACTAGCTGTGTAACCACAAGCAAGTCACTTAACCTCCCTTATCCTCAACTTCTTCATTAGTAAAATGGGCATAATAATAATATTAATCTCACAGGATTCCTTGGAGAACCAAATTAAATAATGTAAGAAAAGTCGGCTATTATTACTATGACATTATAATAAATTTCTGGATAATCTTACATAGTCTTTGAATAGTACTTACTGCTATAAAAAGGGTTATTTGCTTTTACTAAGAAGCTTTCCTCATCATCTCCCCATGGCTACTTGGGATGTCCTCTCCCATTTCCTTTGCCTTAATTTTACCATATCCTTCTTCTATGAGAATCAGTTGGAGGAAATGGTGATGTTTAACCCAAATAACAGAAACTCAGAGTGGGTGGTGATGACAGCTATGTTCAGTTGTTTGAAGGACTGATGCAGAAGAAGGATCCAACATAGCCTTGCAGGACAGAACTGGCAGTCATGGGCAGAAGTTGCACAATATTATTGGGAACATCTTCCTAGCAATTAGTATGACCCTTAAGTGGAATGGTGTGCTTTGGAAGATACTAGATGCATTTAGGCAAATGCTGTAGTAATACTTCTTGGCTGCCTTGTAGTGTAGACACTTATTTAAGGAGCAATTGGACTAGACAGATTTGGAATCTTTTCCAGTAGAGAGATTCTGAAGTCCAATAGAGTCTTCTGGATGACTCCTCCTTTTGTACCACCCTCAGATTTTGACTGTTGAAGAGGTGACTTCCTGCTTAATAACAACGACAATGATTAGGATGACAATAATAATAATAACAACTATATTTTAGTCTAGACCTATGATCATATCATTATGTGGGAGGAAGAAGGAGAGGGAGAAAATGACTGAAACTGAAGATATTTCAATGGCTTTGTTCTTAGACTCAGTTCATTCCCTATTCTTTTCCTCTAGGGTCTCTAGATTTGATACTGCTGAAAAACTCCTACCAAAGATAGAGATTAACCACTCATGGTCTTAAAGACTCATCTTTGAGGCAATAAAAGGGTTAATTGACTTGCCCATGATCATCCAGCCGGTATGTCACATAGATGGAAGTTAAACCCAGGTCTTCCTAACTCCCCAGTCATCTTTCTATCCACAACATCACACTGTGACCTCAAAACCCAAACTAACACAAGTCTAGGGTCTTTAGGTTGCAAAATGCCATATAATATTCCCGTGAGATGGTTCCAGTAGAGTTCTTATCTCAATTTTAAAGATGAGGACACAGAAGCATGGAGAGGTTAATTGATTTGCGTATAGTCACTCAGCTAGTGAGAGGCAGAGATGGGCTTTAAACTCAAATTCTGCCTACCTTCAGATTCAATGCTATGCTACATTTCCCCCACGGAGGACACTGGACACCGACACACAGTCTTCTGGATTTTGGCTTCAAGATGTTGACTGTGCTTCCCAACAATCTGATTGGCATTTGAGGTTACCATATCTTTTCATATTTTATTAAATATCTCCTACCACTTTTTCCTATATGGCCTCTGACGGGATTTCTCTTTCTAATCAAATGGATTCTTTCCTCAGTATACTAGCTTCTATTTTGTTCACATAGATCTCACGCCTCTCTAGGTCACTTTGTATAACTTATGTCCTTGCCAATGCTTTGAAGATTTTATTAACATTCCGTTTACCTCTTGAGATTATGAGTGAACATTTATCAATAAGAACAGTTAAATTGAACCCTTCTCTCTGCAATTTGCATCCCTTCCTCCTCCTTCTCCTTGGGTAATATCTTCCTATGTACTTTTACCCTAAACTTGTAATATTCAGACCACTTAAGGAAACTAGGTATTCAGCCTTTTTAAATTAATTTAGCTATCAAGATTTCATTAGATGATATATCCAAGACTAAAGTATGTGTTCTATCAAGATAGGAGATGAAGTAATCATCCACTTTATTCCCTTCAGCTAATACGATTCTAGTCAAAAATAAAAGAAAATAAAATTCTACTTCGTCTAATCGGCTTCATTGTTTGAGAATCTAGGCTGTGTATTGCCAAAGGTCCTACTATCCTAGAGTTGGATTAACTCCTAAGAGTAGACTGGGCATGTTCTTTTGATGATTAAGCTATAGGATAAAACTTTGAGAAGGCAGAGATGCCCAAGTCAGGGTTCTTCAAATCAGAAAAGCATAGAATTTTAGAGTTAGAAGGCCCTCAGCAGGAAGCTAATCTAGCCTGACAAAGAATGACAATTACAACATTCAGTGAAGTCCTAATTAATGCAAATAATGAGTATATATTTGAATTCTTACTTTTCAAAGTTGTAATTCTGTAAAATATGCTCATTTGGTTTATCCCCATGGAAATATGCAGTGTACATCTGAATAATGCTACCTCTTAATGGGGGCAGTTAGGTGGTTCAGTGGATGGAGAGCTGGGCCTGGAGTCAGGAAGATCTGAGTTCAAATTTAGCCTCAGAAACTCAGAAACTCTCTGTGGCCAAGTCACTTAGTATCCATTTGCCTTAATTCACTGGAGAAGGAAATAACAAACCAGTATAGTATGTTTGCCAAGAAATTCCTATACAAGATCATGAAGAGTCATGGGGGCAGCTAGGTGGCACAGTGGATAAAGTACCAGCTCTGGATTCAGGAGAACATTAATTCAAATCCATCCTCAGACACTTGACACTTACTAGCTATGTGGCTTTGGGCAAGTCTCTTAACCCTCATTGCCTCACAAAAAAGAGACAAGAATAAATGACTTAACAACAAGACTTATAGGAATCATTATTCACACCAATCAAGACTTAACTGGACCTAATGAGTGGTTATACAGATTCTGCTTGAAGACCTAGAATGAGGTGGAACCCACTATCTCTCAAGGTAACCAATTCTACCACTGAGCATCTTTGGTCATTAGGAAATATTTCCTGACACTAGACTGAAATTGGCCTTTATGCAAATTCCACCTAGTGGCCCTGATTCTACTAAGTCTCATCCTTCTTTCCCTTCCCAACTTTTCACTTGAACTGCCTGGTTGCCTCCTCTACACACTGTCGAGCTTGTGAAAGACCTTCCTGAACTGTGATGGCCCAAATGGAATGCAATATTCCAAATGTTGTCTGACCAGGGCAAAGAATTGTGGGGTTTGAACTTATTTGTTCCTGGAAGTCATGACTTTAAAAATGTAGCCCAAAATATGACAAAAAAGGAAAATAATGTTGAAGGAGCTGTAGAAAAATTGGAACACTAATGTATTATTGGTGGAGCTGTGAACTGATCCAACCACTCTAGAGAACAATTTGGAACTATGCCTAAAGCACTATAAATATATACATACCCTTATGACCCAGCAATATTCCTATTAGGTCTTTTTCCCAAAGAGATCATAAAAAAGGGAAAATGACCCACATGTACAAAAATATTTACAGCTGCTCTTTTTGTGGTGGCAAGGAATTGGAAATTGAAGGGATGCCCATCAATTGGGGAATGCCAGAACAAGTTGTGGTATATGAATGCAATGGGATACTATTGTGCTGTAAGAAACGATGAGCAAGCAGATTTCAGAGAAACCTGGAAGGACTTAGCATGAACTTATGTTGAGTGAGATGAGCAAAATCCAGAGAACATTTTACACAGTATCAATAACATTGTGTTTTGATCAACTGTGATAGTTTTGACTCTTCTCAGCAATACAGTGGTCCAAGATAGTTCCAAAAGACTCATGATGGAAAATGCTTTCCAAATCCAGAAAAAAGAACTGTGGGATCTAGATGCAGATTGAACCATACTATTTCTACTTTTTTGTTTTTCTTTTTTAAGGTTTTTCCCTTTTGTTATGATTCTTCTTTCACAGCATGACTAATGCAGAAATAATTTTGAATGTGTGTACATATATAACCTATATCAGATTGCTTGCTGTCTTGGGGAAGGTGGAGGGAGGGGAGGGGTGGAGAAAAATTTGGAACTAGAAATCGTATAAAAACAAATGTTGAAAACTATCTTTACATGTAACTAGAAAATAATAAAATACTTTTATAATTAAAAAAATGTAGCCCAAGATGCCATTAATTTCAAGAAGGTAAGGGAATGGTCCAGTTCCAATATTAATCAACCGACTATTCAAGAGATGTTAATTGTGCATGCAGTATAATCTCACCTCCCCTAAAATACTACTCTGATGTTTTTGATGTTTCATTATGCCATGGAAGTCTCCTTTGCCTCTCTAAAGGCTATGTCAGCACAGTACACATCCTACCAGGCTATACTTAGCTGGGAAAAAAAATATTAAGGGACTATATGTCTTTTGCTCAAGGGCTAGAGAAGGCTCATCCTCAGATAGTTGGCCACCACATGCATCTATCTAAGATTCTGTATTTTGCAATCCATGAAAAAATGAAGCCATGAAGTCTATGCCCTCCAAAGGGTTACATTTTCAACAGCTAGATCAATGGATTTGGACCACAGGTTGGAAGGAACCTCAGAGGCCATCAGTACAATCCTATATGATTAGGGGCAGCTGGGTGGCACAGTGGATAGAGCACCGGCCCTGGAGTCAGGAGGACTGAGTTCAAATCTGGCTTCAGACACTTAACATTTACTAGCTGTGTGACCCTTGGCAAGTCACTTAACCCCAATTGCCTCACTAAAAAAAAACAAACAACAAACAACAACAACAACAAAAAACAATCCTACATGATTAAATCTTTCTACCCTGTTCCCGAGATATGATATGCTCTGCCTTGTGCAGGAGATACGGACAAAGTAGAGTCCTTGTCCTCAAAAAGCACCTAAACAGGGGGAGCTAAGTGGTACAGTGGATAAAGCACTGGCCCTGGATTCAGGAGGACCTGAGTTCAAATCCGGTCTCAGACACTTGACACTTACTAGCTGTGTGACCCTGAGCAAGTCACTTAACCCTCATTGGCCTGCAAAAAACCCCAAACCAAACCAAAAAACAAAATAAAACAACAACAAAAACAAAGCATCTAATACAGGTAGTGAGGTGACTCACCAAAGGAAATGACAATCCATAATTTAAGTACAACATTAGGTCCTGAATTGCATATGTAAATGAACTTTGATGTGCTGGATTGGTTTAAAGAAAATATTTCTGAAAGGTATTTCCAGTTATCACTGTTTTTTCTTGCTTGTTTTTTTTTTTTCTTATGTGTTTGGGATATTAAAATGAGACAAAGATCAGTAAAGAATAAGGAAGTGATAGGTCATGAGTTTAGAGTTCGAAGGGACCTCAAAGGTCAGCAAGTCTTCTTATTTTACAGGTGGCCAAACAAAGAATAAGGCAGGTTGACCGACTTGCTTGCCCAAGGTCAAACAGAAATATCACTCAGAGAAAGCCTCATCAAGGAGATGGGACCTGAACTGATGTTGGAAGGAGAGGACAGATTTGTTTTTTGTTTTTTGTTTTTGTTTTTTAGTGAGGCAATTGGGGTTAAGTGACTTGCCCAGGGTCATACAGCTAGTAAGTGTTAAGTGTCTGAGGTCGGATTTGAACTCAGGTCCTCCTGACTCCAGGGCCGGTGCTTTATCCACTGCACCACCTAGCTGCCCCAAGGAGAGGACAGATTTGGAGGGGTAGAAGGAAGAAGAGAAGGTACTTGTGATTGAAGAAGCAATAGGAACCAAGGTTCTAGGGAGAGAATGAGCATGGAATGTCAGTAGGACAGGGAGTAGACCAACCAGATTGCAGGAGAAATAGTACACTTGAGAAGTAATGGGACAAAGGGTTATATTGATGGAATGTTATCATGATCTGGAGGCTTGTGAGGACCAAGGAGATGGACTTAGATGTGGTTTGCACCTGAAACCTTGAGCAAATTGCTTCCCTTCACCCCTCCAATTCAGTAGATGATTGGCTGTATTAATAGAGGACATTAGGAACAGTGATAACACTCTATTCTACCCATCCAAGCATCACAGGATTTTGGAGTTGAAAGAGGACTCAGAGAACTATTTGAACTATTTCATGAAGAGGAATCATTCTACGATGTCCTGAATAATGGTCACCAGTGAAGACCTCCAGTGAGGAAGAACCCACCATCCCCTGAAGCAACCCCTTTCCACTTTGGAATGGCTCTACTCCTTAGAAAGTGCTTCTTGACAATAAATATAAATTTGTGCCTCTGCAATTTCTGACCACTGCTCCTAGGTCTGTCCACTGGGGCCAGACAGGATTCCCTTTTTCTCTGGCCTCCTTTTCTTTTCTTTATGCTCCTCTCTAGCTTTGTCACACTGGAACCAGTTGAAGACATCACTATAGCTGTAAAGAGCTGACCTAAAATTCGGCTGTCTTAACGGGCTTAAGGCCACATCTGCCCTTTGAATGCTCTTTATCTCTGCTTAACTTGATCAAGTCGAGGAAAACACAGCTGAAACCTGGATGCCCTATGCAGCCTACTGTAATATTTGCATTCAATTCCAAACATGTCCACAGTGTTCTCATTCCTAGGAGAAATTAACCTTCTTGAAGAAACTGGAAATGCTGATCAGTCAGTCTTCTCTCTAGCGACCCAATGCTTCAGGAAAACTTTTTGCAAAGGATATAGAAGGATCCCAGGTAACACAGGGCTCCTCTTTCCTCCAAGCAGACTAGGAGTGTGGGGAAGGCCTGTTTACCCGTCCTAGTACCTGAGCTTATGCAACAGCCTGCCTGTCTAGCCCATCTAATTGATCCTTTGGGATAAAAGAAAAGCACCCCCTGGCATTGGGTCATTCTACAATGTCCTAGAGAAGCTAAAATTGTCCCCCTTTGCCCTTCAGAACTTAAAAAATCCCAAGCAATCGCACCAATCTCAGAATAATAGCCAGAAACAAACTGTGGTATATGATTGTGATGGAACATTATTGCACTATAAAAAGTGATGAGCAGGATGATTTCAGAAAGGCATGGAAGGATTTGTATGAACTGATGTATAGTGAAGTGGGCAGAACCAGGAGAACATTGTACACAGAGACAGTAATATTGTTTGATGATGAACTGTGAATGACTTAACTCTTCTCAACAATATAATGACCCAAGACAATCCCAAAAGACTAATGATGAAGCACACTACCTACCTCCAAAGAAAGAAATGATATTGATTGAACACAGACCAAAGCATGCTATTTTTCACTTTCTTTCATTTTGCCCCTTTTATTCGACTTTTCTTGTACAAAATGACTAATATGGCAATCTTTTCCATAATTGCACATATCTAACCCACATTTGATTGTTTGCCACTTCAGGAAGGGGAGAGGGGAGGGAAGGAAAGAGGGATAGAATTTGGAAGTCAAAACTTTAAATACAAATGTTTATTTAAAAAAAGAAAATAATAATAGCCAGGATTAATTCAGTTTTCTCTCACTGTGGGGAAGGAGAGACAAGAAAAGAGTAGGAGAGGGAGTGGGAAGGTATATCAATGATTTCATCTTCAGTGGAAAATGTAAAGTGTGTATGTGTGTGTGTGTGTGTGTAAGTCTTAGTCAGTTCTATGTTCTAGGCTGGTCCCTCCAGATGAGTGTAACCAGGTCAGCCATAGTTCATCCACTCATGGGACTGCCCTCCTGAATTCCTCTGCTGTTCCCCAGCTCTCCAATCTGAAGCCTCACTCTAGGGATTCATCCATTGTATGGACCCTCTGTCCCTGCAGGCTCACTCTCTGATTAGATGGCTTCTCTCAGACCCACCATTTAAATTGGGTGCCCAGGCCAGCCATGTCATTCCTCTACAGATTATACGCCTGACTTTGTCTTGTGTCCTGAACCCTCCCCCACTACCTCCTCTCCTTTAGTTTCCTTTTTCATGTCTTCCTCCCTTCCTTCCTTCCTTCCTTCCTTCCTTCCTTCCTTCCTTCCTTCCTTCCTTCCTTCCTCCCTCCCTTCCTTCCTCCCTTCCTTCCTCCCTCCCTCCCTCCCTCCCTTCCTTTCTTCCTTCCTTCCTTCCTTCCTTCCTTCCTTCCTTCCTTCCTTCCTTCCTTCCTTCCTTCCTTCCTTCCTTCCTTCCTTCCTCCTTCCTTCCTTCTTTCCTTCTTTCTAACATTTCAGTTATATCCCAGTCTTTCTGAGCCCATTTGAAGTTTTCTTGGCAAAGATACGGGACTGGTTTGTCAGTTTCTTCTCCAACTCATTTTACAGATGAGGAAACTCAGGCAAACAGGCTTAAGTGATTTGTCCAGGGTCACACAGCTAGTTAAAAGTGTCTAAGGCTAGGTGGTGCAGTGGATAAAGCACTGGCCCTGAAGTCAGGAGGACCTGGTTTCAGGTCCGGCCTCAGACACTTAACACTTACTAGCTGTGTGACCTTGGGCAAGTCACTTAACCCCAATTGCCTCACCAAAAAAAAAAAAAAAAAAAAGCAAAAAAAAAAGTGTCTAAGGCTGGATTTGAACTCAGGAAGATGAGTCTTCCTGACTCCAGACCCAGAGCTCTATTCACTGCGCCACCTAGCTGCCCCTTTCTTTCTATTTAGACTGTATTCTCAGTGCTTAGCACAGTCACTTGCATGTAGTATTTGCTTAATAAATGCTTGGTGACTGACTAAGTACTGAGGAAACAAGAAAATCAAAAGTCAGTCAGTCCCTACCCTCGAGGAGTTTTCGGTCTAAAGGCACAGGTGCCATACAAAAAACTATAGACAGGGACAGCTAGGTGGCACAGTGCATAAAGCACTGGTCCTGGATTCAGGAGGACCTGAGTTCAAATTTGACCTCAGACACTTGACACTAGCTGTTTGACCCTAGGCAAGTCACTTAACCCTCATTGCCCCGCCAAAACAAAACAAAACAAAGCAAATAAAAAAAACAAACAAAACTATGGACAAATAAGATGTAGGCAGGACAAATGGGGATAATTAAGAGGGAAGGCTCTGAAAATCAAGGGATTGGAGAAAGACTTCTTGCAAGAATATGGGATTTTATCTGGGAAGTGAGAAGAAGAAGCCAGAGAAGGCAGGAGATGGAGATGAGGAGGAAGACAATTTGAGGGATGGGGGGACAGCCAAGGAAAATGCATCAAGTCAGGCAATACATTTTTGTCTGTTGCAAGGAATCTCAAAGAGGCCTGTGTGTCAGTGGATTGCAGAGTCCATGGGGATGCCTAAGGCATAAAAGACTGGGAAGTTAGGAGGGAGCCGGATTATGACACCAACCTCCAGTTGCTGAGTGTCAGAATTTTCTCTCACAGGCTTGTCTTTGCCTTCCCAGGAAGATACTCCCCTCTTTGACCTTAATAACCCTTTGGATGCTTTTGATGTGGGGCACATGGCTTGCAGTTCCCTCAGTACAAACCAGGAGGGAAAAACAGAATTGAAAATCATCTACATGTATTTGGTTGCAGTTGTGTAAACATCCCCTGAAACCTTGAAGTTCAGCAGTGCTGGGCCAGCTTGAAGAAAACCTTTCTGACAGGAAAGCGAGTTTAAAAAAAAAAAATGTTCCCCAGTTTGCTAGGCTTATAAGCCTAGGGCAAGTTTAATTAAACTCAATGGAGCATTTTAAAGTGAAGAAAAAATTAGGACAGCAAGAAAAACGTGTTGATTGTTTCCTAATTATGCTGTGGACTTTCTCTCTAATGCATCCCCCCCACCCTCTCCCCCCACCTTTTCTCTAAATAAAACAACTGGCACATTAAGTTTGCAGAGGGAAGATTACATCTTAGCCATGCCTTGTGTACCAGTACCGACACAAAGCTTAGCATCCCTCTCTTGGTTTTTGTCGTCCTGTTACTTAACAGACCACAGTGTGAAATGTACAATTTTGGAGGAAAACAAGGCAAACCCACTAGAACATGTCAAGTATGATGCTGCCGCCTGAAGATGTTCCGAGCCTGGCCTGGCAGGTGGGGCTGGGGTAAGAAGGAGGAGAGGGAGAGAATGCCATGATGCTGGGCTGTGGCAAGAAGGAAAGTGGGTCTTAGCTGGCATGCCCAAGACATAAAGGAGAATGAAAGAATCCATCCAACTCCTGCTTTGTCAGCAACCAAGGGTGTTGTCTGTGATGTGGCATAACGTTAAAAAAAAAAGAAAACAAACCAAAATGAATTTTGAATTGTCATTTAAAAATTCACCGTACAGTTACTATCTTGGGAAGCAGGGGCAAATTGGATATGTTGAAAGAGCATGCCAAAAAAGAGAGGGGCCAGTAACTTTCCTAAGGGTGGGAAATCTCAATACATTGGGCCTCAGAGTGAGTTTGTTATCAATCAACAAGCATTTATCAGCTACCTACTGTGTTCCAACAAGCATTTATTAGCTACCTACTATAGTCCAGGATCTCTTCTAGGTTTTGGAATTACAAAGACAAGAATAAGGAAATCCTTGCCCTCAAGGTGAATCTATTTTATTGAAGGAGGGAGGGAATAACATATAAATGTACTTCCAAGACTCAGCTCAATTACTACCTTCTTTGTGTTCTATGTGATGCCAGTCCTAAGTCCCCCAATTACCACTGCACTTCCCCCAATAGCTACTTAATACTTATATATAGATGTATATCTACATATATAAACATACATGCATATATACATGCATTTACTTTATATATTTATATATACTTATACATTTATTTTCTATATAATACACTCAAACACACATGCACATATATAAACAAACTTGTATCCACACATGCTTATTAACATGTCTATGATACTTTAAACAGACATCTATGTGACAGCATATATCCATTCCTTGTATAGAGTCATACAGGCATGTGCCTATTACATATATATATATATATATATATATACACACACATATACATATACATATACACACATACATATACATACATATATGTATATACATACATACATATATATATATATATATATATGCATGCATGTATATGATATATGAGATTAAGGAACTTTCCCAGGATCACACACACCTAGTAAGTGTCTGAGGGCAGACTTGAACTCAGTTCTTCCTGATTCTGGGCCCAGAGTTCTATCCACTGGACCATCTAGCTGTCTCTTCAGGGACAGGAGACATGTGTTGCACCTTCCTCATAGCAGGTACTCAGTTTTTATTGAATTGCAGACCAGATGCCTACTTCTAGCTCAGTCATTATCAAGTTTTCCACCACTTTTCTAAACTGCACATGGTATAAACTTTGCCCAGAATTCAGCAGCTTTCCATTTACTGTTTTTATTATCTCCATGTCTGTCAGTTTTATCCTTTTGACAAGTCATTTAGGGGAAAAGGCATAGAGATACTTCTCTGTGTTGAGATAATGGCTTTTTCTAGGAGAAGTAGAACTTTCAAACATCCCTGCACATTTCTAACCCTCTATGGAGGCTTTACTCTATTAACCACTGCTATAGTTTCTTGTTTTATATTCAGGAAAGATTCAATAAACGTTGGATGATTGATTGACCTAATGAGTTACCAACATTTAGGGCCTGACACCAAGATTTCGAGTTCTGATGGAACTTTGAGTGGCCCTAGAGTTTCGAATCCCAGAATCTGATGAACCTCTAAGCACAATCTATTCGTGAATAAGAAGGAAATTCTTCCAGATAGACCTGACAACTGGTCATCTAACCTTTCATGGAAGAACTTAAAGGATGTGGGACCCATTACCTCCTATGAAAATCCATTTTACTTTGAAGGCAGTTCTAGTTTTTAGAATGTCTATCTGCTTCTCTGTAATGTCTATACATTGCTACCATTCATAGTTTTGAGCCAAGCAGGAAAAAAAAAACCCTCATCTTTCTTCTATGTGATACCCCTATTTGTTACGAGTTAAAGATATTACAAAAAAACTTCCAGAAGAAAAGCAGCAACACAATCAGTGATTTTACGTTGGCTAATTTCTGTCTAAAACCAGAGAAATCCTTCAAGAAGGAAAGTTCTACCAGACTAGGTATGTTCTGGGTCAAGGCCCCTCACAAACTGCTTATCTCAAGCCTAACCTTTGTTTTGGTCTCTGAATCAAAACCCTCCTCAGTCTTTCAATGGTGACTTGTTTGAATCTGACCTGGGTCAATAGCCAGTAAAAGGAAATTGTGCTGAATTATCAGAATCATTATTTGTGCTGACTTATCTGAAATAAGTAAGACAGATGAGCTGTAGTATCTGCACACTTGATTACACCATTCCCCAATTTTTTTTTTTTTCTGGGCCTTCATCTTGGATATGTGCAGAAAGTAGTAATCTTTTCCTACAGCATTTCAGTTCTAACTTTGGCTCCTGAATCACGCTCCAATGTCCCATCAAGCATCACTGTAATGTGATAAATTCATCCAAAGTCTCAATGTGCCAGTCAGCACGTGATGGATGCCGCCATGGAAGCGGCCGAATGTGCTACATCAGGTTCCAAACACTCACCATATTAGGCAAGACACTCCCTCTGCTGACAGTAGGTGTTTCTGCTTTAGTTGAGAATAATTCACTGAGTAGATAATTGGTGAATCCCCAGTGGGAACAAAACTTGATTCTGCCTGAGCATAGGTTACTAAGTGAACCACCATAAAATAATTGATTTTGTGATATATCAAGTGGGGACATACTCAAGACTACTGAACTTTTCACTTAGGGCCTGGGGCTGAAGTTGAACTGGGCTCCCAAAGGTGAGGAACCTGTGCATGACTCGGGCTGGGTTTCACACTGTAACAGCCAATTTAACTTTCATTTTCCTTATTAATCTGATGTGTTCCAACTTCACTGTGTCAGGATGTACAGGGACTTTCATTATAGCAGCTGAATTGTTATTGGAGATAATCACCCAAGGAATGCATCACAAAAGTCTAGGAAGTCATCTCTCTCTCTCTCTCTCTCTCTCTCTCTCTCTCTCTCTCTCTCTCTCTCTCTCTCTTTCTCTCTCTCTCTCTCTCTCTCTCTCTCTCTCTCTCTCTCTCTCTCTCAGTATCTCTGTCTGTTTCTCTGTCTATCTCTGTCTCTCTAGTCCTCTTGTCCTTTCTCCATCTCTGTCTGTCCTTCTGTCTCTGTCTTTGTCTTTCAGTCTGTCTGTCTCCGTCTTTGTCTCTCTGTCTCTGCCTTTGTCTGTCTGTCTGTCTCTCTGTGTCTCTGCCTGTCTCTGTCTCTATCTCTGTCTCTCTATCCTGTTGTTTTAGTGAAGAGGTTTTTGGATGCTGATAGGAAAGTTGCTGTAGCTATGGGGCAAATTTAATTGCATTTTTAGAAACTTCTTTTAATCCTATAATAACAAAAAATTAAATCAGCGCTGACATTTTTTGTTGCCAGAAGAAGGTAGTAAAAGGGTAAAGAAATAATTGTTAGTTCTGAGAATATAATTAGCAACTTTAATGCTTTAATCTAAAAAATGCATATTTTGAGCCTGGGTGAATGATTAAAGAAAAAGATATTGAAAGTCTTTGAAATTTCTCACTGTGTTTGTTTTTCATTGTAAGTTATGATCACTGTAATTAGCTCATTTAGTACGTTTATAATGTAAACAAATATGGATATCTGCAAGTTCAGGGACACATTTCAGGGCCAATAAGAGAAACACGCTGACCTCAGGCTCAGAGTATTAAGCCTTTCTTGTAATGTTTGGCACTACTGAGCTCTTTGATTCTGGAAAAATCAAAAAAAGCTTCTGGAAGATAAAAGAAAAGAGGATCAAATCCTGGGAGGCTTTCAACAAGGCTGGGGTACATTTGGAGATATCTTCAGAAGGCAAGTGATAAGAACCTGGCCCACCCACAGTCTCTGTTCTCCCTTCCTCAGCTCTTGACTTCACTGCAGCATAGATAGGGGCATATTTAGAGACCTTGGACAGTGAATTCACCTGTGTCTAGGTGAGAACCACCACAGGGATGCTAAGTTGTGAATTGAATAAAGTCACAGGCTATGTTCCACTTAGGAACACAGGATATTCCACAGGATACTCCTTCTTGCATTCATATACCTGACTATCTTGCTATGCCTTACATAAACTGTTAAATCTCATTACTATGCACTAGAAAAAGGGGAAAAAACCCAGGAGGGATCTGGGGACTGAACTTTTTCGGGGGGTCTCATTTCTCTCCAAGGTACACATTAAAATTCTCTATTTCATTCATTAGTGTGAACAGGAGCTGCCTGAGAAAATAGCTGATGGGATTTCCCTTAATGAATAGTGGGGCTTTTCTATGCTCCAGAGGTTTAAAATTGGGTTTCATCTCACTAAGGGTTTTTTTTTCCCCTTCTCTCTTTTTAAAACTGTATGTTTGGTTATATTTCCAGAGATCACTGAGGCCGTGACCTGCCTTATCTATTTCTAATCGCTCATATGATTAGGAGCGTAACCCACAGGTAAGTGGAAGGGACTGATTTTGGATATATTGCTGAAATTTTTAAAATATTATTTGAAAATTTCTACTCTCTTAATCACATTAAATCATACACACATAAAAATCACACGAGCTTGATTTTGTAAAACTCTTAATATTTACACGTTAGAAATAGAAAATGAGAGAGAGAGAGTATGTTAATCATTGCCTCTCTTTATCCCAACTGTTTTAGGACTTTCATTTTTATTTGGAATCATTTTTATCTGGCACACAATTTTACCTTTACTTCTGTATAGGAAGCGTGATTCAGACAATTTTCTTTTTCTAATTTATCTTTCCCTCACTTCCACCAGGAAGTCTTCTATAGTTACCAAAGTCCATCATGATCTCTCTTTACTCTATTGTCTAACTCTTATTTTCTACTCTATTCATTTGGCACATGCTCCATCTTATTTTGTATGATTATGAAACTCCCCCCCACCCACCCACCCCTGCAGGGCAATGAGGGTTAGGTGACTTGCTCAGGGTCACACAGCTAGTAAGTATCAAGTGTCTGAGGCTAGATGTGAACTCAGGTCCTCCTGAATCCAGGGTCAGTACTTTATCCACTGTGCCATCTAGCTGTCCCCTATGAAACTATTTTTATGGCCATGGCCCATATTAAAATTAGTTCCTTGGAGTCAGGTATCATTTCTTGTCTCCCTGTGAATTAGCACAGTTCCTTGAACATAATGGATACTCAACAATCACTTGCTGTCATTGATGCTACAAATGGGTTATGTCGTACAGAAATGGTTCTCTCTTTGTTATTGTCTCACCCTCTTCCCAAAAGAAAGTCATCTGTGGTGCCCACTAACTCATATCAAAATTCTACCAGATATGTAGAATCAGTAGGGTAAAAAAGGGATTAATCCATAAGTGTTCAATATCACTATTCTGAGAAGGTTTGTGGCAATGATGAATAGACTGTGATAATCTCAACCTTACCTAGAAAAGACAATGGTGGTTCAAGGCAGGAAAGAAGAGAACAGGTATCTATTAAACACTGACTATAGACTAGACAGTATGTTAAGTACCTTATAAATAGTACCTCATTTGATCCTCACAACAACCCTGTGAGATGTGTTATTATTATCCCCACTTTATGGATGAGGAAACTGAGGCAGACTGAGATTAAGTGACTTGCCCAGGGTCACACAGCTAGTAAGTATCAGAGGGCAAATTTGAACTCAGTCTTCTGGTCACAAAATTCAGTACCTTATCTACTATATCATGTTGTAATTCTCCCTTCCACAGAGGTTCTACCCAGTGTTTTGGTGTCTTCCTCCAATTCTCTTGACTTTCTATGCATACCCAATGACATAAAAGGACTTTGTAAATCGATAAAATATTTGTCTAGTTAAGAAACAGGTAGTGCAGTGTATAGAGCATTTGACCTGGAGTCAGGAAGAAAGACCTGAGTTCAAATCTGACTTAGAGACTTAACTGTGTGATCCTAGGCAAGTCACTTAGCCTTTGGCCACCCCTGTTTCCTCACCTATAAAATAGGATAATAATAGCACCTACTCCTCCCTGTGTTGTTGTGAAGAAAATGAGATAATATTTGAAAAGCTTTTAGCAAAACTTAAAGCACCATATAAATGATAGTTGTTTATTATTCTTATTATTAGTTGGACTATTCACAGAGTGAATGCTGAAAGGATTAAACCATTTGGAGATCATTCTTTCTAATGACTGCAAGGTATTTATAATCAGTTGAGAGTGACATGCTATTGAGCTCAAGCTATTTGGTTTTCTAACTGCCCACCAAGATGCTTGTAGATTTTTTTCTAAATCAGATCATGTGAAATTTAAGTGAATTGGAAAACTTGAATTTAATGAGAATAACTGGCCTTGAATGCTTCACAATTTACAAAAACTTGTGTACATTATTGCATTGGAGCCATAAAGAAACCCTGTGAAATAGGTATTTTTATCCCCAAAATATTGATAAGGAAACTGAATTGAAGAGGAATGAAATGATTTGCTTATGGTCACTGAGCTGGAAAGTGACAAATTTAAGTCTAAACCCAGCTTTCTTAGAATAATCAATCAGCATTTCCCATGTACCATGTTTCTTCTCTGTATGAACGACTTGGCTGGTGAACATTAAAACCCCATTATGACCTCCACAAACTCTCTTTTCTACTATTGGGGATGGGGATAGGCAAGATGGGGGAGAGTGGGGCAGAGCTCAGACACTCTAAAAGCAGAAACCAAAGGAGTTAATCATCTGCAAGACTGGAGGGATATTACAGCAAAAGTAGTATTGGGAAGTCTCTGATTCTCAGCACATTATTTGTTGCTACCGCCAAAGGAGAAAAATAAGTCTTGGATATTACAGCTGTCATTGTGACATCTGTTGTTTCAGTATCCGTGACTGCTTCAGTCGCCATCTGACCCAGATCATCTCCATAACATTCTGTCCACTATTAAACTGTGAAAGGGCCTTGAACTCCAGGTGATGTTTCAAGGTTGATATCCCAAGTCACCTGTCTTGGTCTCTCTGACTGCCTCTCTTCTGAAAAGTAATGCCCATTTTTTGTGGAATTGATGGCAAGACAAGACTCTCAGTTCAAAGGGGCTCAGAGAAGCAAGAAGCAATAGTTCCTGAAATGTGGTCAAGTCCTGCTTTTAATTATCTTTTCTAAACTACTGAAGGATGCTAAAATTTTCAGTTAGGAGATCTTGCTCATAATTGGCATCATTGTGACTTTATACAGTTGAACCCCTTATAAGAAAACAGTGCAACTATCCATATAGATAGAGCAGATAATCCCAAATGCCATTAGCTAGTGCTTTCAGCATTTAAAATTGTTTTTAATTGTGTACTACATCATCTTGTACAAAACCAGGTGTCTACTTGTCTTCTTAGATTTCCAAACCATGCCACTGTGTACCTTTCCTCTCTCTAGCTCTCCATGAGAATGAAACCCCTTTGAGGCCAGAAGATCCCTTTCTTGTATTCATATCCCAAATGCTTAGCACAGTGCCAGGCACATAGTAAACATTTAATAAATACTTTATCATCACCCATAATTCACCAGCGTACACAACAATTGCAACACACAAAGGACAGAAAAATAATATTATATTAAATCACTCAATTTTGTTAAATACAGCTTATTGAATTATATTTTAAATTTAAAATAGCAAAAAAAATTAAAACAGTAATGGCCAAAGTGTCCTGTTTGTGTTCCTTTCTGAATTGACTTGTGTTTTCTTCCGCATGCTTTATGTACTTGTTATTTTTTTTCATTGTTTGCAGAATGGATTGTATCTGTTATCTAATTTGTGACTCACAACAACCTTCTGAGGGAGCTGACATATGTTTCATTATCTCTGTTTTACATGTGATGAAACTAAGGCTCAGGGAAACAAAACTGTAACTAGGAAAGAACAAGGGCTTTGCTCCAGGGTTCCAAAATTTTGAGGGCTTTGATAGCACTTGCATAACTTCACCAGGTAGAAGCAACTCATTGAAGCACAAAGTTCGGTAGAATAATTCATTAAAACAGGAAGTGACCAGATGGTTCTTTCCCTCTGCCCATCCAACTTCTCTTATATCCCAGGTGGGTACCCCTTCCTTGCCCTCTCTCCTAACAGCATATTCCCCAGGAGCATCTTTGGAATGTATCCCAAACTCTTTAATGATCCATGAGGTCATCCTTCCACCTCTACGCCAACTTGTCACCCAACAATTTTTATCCTTTGAACACTGTTTTCAATGCTATCCTAGCCATAAGAATTAGTAGTTATAGTTCTACAGCGAAGTTAAATGATTTTTCCACGTTAGCTTGGGTAACAAGTCTTTAAAGTAGGATTCAAATCCAGGTCTTTTCTGATACCAAACCCATGATTCTTTGTACTCTGAGTGCATGAAGATTCTCCACTTTACCTAAAGAAAAACAAAGTAAAAAGATTCCTGCAATAGCAGAGCTTCTTCCATATTTCTCTTTTTCTTAAACCATCCATGATTTTGCAGAATGGCCAGTAATCAACTAGAGTTAAAATGGAAGTATCTCTTCAATTAAAATGTACATGAATGGGAAAATACAATGTGGGTGGTTAATGATTTGCACCTTTTCACAAGAAGTGTTTACTGTGTAAAGTGAGGTATACCTTTATTTTAAGGTGCCTTTCTTTCAGAGACTTCCAGCAGTAATTCTGAATTAGCTCCTGAACTTCTATCAACATTTCATGGAGTGTGATTCTACTCTTTTTTTTCAGGGCAATGAGGGTTACTTTCCCAGGGTCACACAGCTAGTGTCAAGTGTCTGAGGCTGGATTTGAACTCAGATCCTCCTGAATCCAGGGCCGCTGCTTTATCCACTGTGCCACCTAGCTGCCCACGATTCTACTCTTTTTCACATGAAGAATCTGGGAAAGAGAATGGTGAAATTCACTGCCCAATGTTTCTCAGCCAATCTGTTGTGGTCAGGAAGCGATAACCTAACAGCTCTTCCTTCATTTCTTTTTGCCTTGTTCCTGTGAAAAATCTTAATGTTTAATTCAAGGGTGTTCAAGCCATATTTCACTCTTTGATAGGAGGTCAGGATTTTCCAGCACCTTCTTAAGAAGATATTTCGTCTTTGACCCATTCCCTAAACCTACTTGTGATTGACTCCCCCCCCCCAAAGGAGAATAGCCATTAAAAGATTTCAGATCTGATGAAATTGTCCTTGATTAACTCTTTGGTTCCCTCTGTATTTGCCTTTTAGAGAAGGCATACTGTAGGTCTTGACTAACAAATTCTCTCAGTAACAGAAAAACAACAACAACAACAACAAAAAAAAAACCCAAAGCCAAAACTGATTATCTTTTGTGGGACATAAGGGTAGTGAGTGATTCTCACTATTAGAACATTCCCTTAAATTGTCAGCATTTTCCCTGCCAGGATAATTCCAAGATTTAAGTACTAAAGTTTTCTCTTTTCTCTCACAAAATCTTTCAGTGAACTGACTAGATAATGTATGGTTGAAACAGAGCATGAAGCTCTACCTCTTCCACTATGTACTGGTATAATCTCATTCCATGTCTCTTGGCCTCAGTTTCTTCAGGGTCAAATTAAGGGACTGGATTAGATCAGGCTATCTTAACTATTTTGCTATTCATAGACCTTTTTGGCAACCTGTTGGAGCTTATGGACTCCTCAGAATGATGGTTTTTAGTGTACAAAGTAAAATACATAGGATTACAAAGCAAAGTAATTCTATTAAAATGCGGTGATCAGGGTAGCTTGGTGGTTCAGTGGATAAAGCATTGGCCCTGGATTCAGGAGGACCTGAGTTCAAATTTGACCTCAGACACTTGACACCTACTAGCTGTGTGACCCTGGACAAGTCACTTAACCCTCATTTTCCCACCCTCACCCCACCCCCCCCAAAAGTGGTGATCACCATTTTTAAAGTCTTTTATTATTTTCTAGTTACATATATAGTTTTCCACATTTGTTTTCACAGGATTTTTAGTTCCATTTTTTTTCTCCCACCCTCCCTTCCCTCCCTCCTCCCCAAGATGGAAAGCAGTCTGATATAGGTTGTATATGTACAATAACATTAAACATATTTCTACATTAGTCATCTTGTGAAAGAAGAATCAGAGCATAAGGGGAAAATCTTAAAAAAGAAGGAAAAAAGCAGTTCAAAAGAAGAAACAGTATGGTTCAATCTGCATTCATAATTCACAGTTCTTTTTTTCTGGATGTTGAGAACATTTTCTATCATGAGTTCTTTAAAATTGTTTTGGATTGTTGCACTGCTGAGAAGAGCCAAGTCTATCACCATTGTTCATCACACAATGTTGGTTACTGTGTACAATGTTCTCCTGGTTCTGCTCATCTCAGTCAGCATCAGTTCATGTAAGTCTTTCCAGGTTTCTCTGAACTCCTCCTGCTTATTGTTTCTTACAGAACAAAAATATTCTGTTATATTCATATACTCCAACTTATTTAGCCATTCCCCTATTGATGGGCATTACCTTGATTTCCAATTCTTTGACACCACAAAGAGAGCTGCTATCAATATTTGTGTACATGTGGGTCCTTTTCTCTTTTCTATGGTCTCTTGGGGATACAGACCTAGCAGTGGTACCACTGGGTCAAAGGGTATAAACAGTCCCATAGCACTTTGGGCATAATTCCAAATTGCTCTCCAGAATGGTTGGATCAGTTCACAGCTCCACCAACAATGCATTAGTGTTCCAATTTTTCTACAGCTTCTCCAACATTTATGATTTTCCTTTTTTGTCATATTGGCCAATCTGATGGGTATGAGGTGGCACCTCAGAGTTGTTTTAATTTGCATTTCTCTGATGAATAATGATTTAGAGCATTTTTCATATGGCAATAGATAGCTTTGACTTCTTCATCAGAAAACCACCTGTTCATATCCTTTTACCATTTCTCAATTGGGGAATGACTTAGATTCTTATAAATTTGATTTAGTTCCCAATATATTTTAGAAATGAGGCCTTTATCAGAAATGCTGGCTGTAAAAATTGTTTCCCAGTTTTTTGCCTCCCTTCTAATTTTGGCTGCATTGCTTCCATTTGTACAAAACCTTTTTAATTTAATGTAATCAAAGTCTTCCATCTTGCATTTCATAATATTCTCTATGTCTTGTTTGGACATAAATTGTTTTCCTCTCCATAGGTCTGAGAGGTAAACTATTCCTTCCTCTTCTAATTTACCTATGGTATCACCCTTGATATCTAAATCTTGAATCCATTTTGACCTTATTTTTGTATAAGGTATAAGATGTTGGTCCATGCCTAGTTTTTGCCATACTATCTTCCAGTTTTCTCAGCAGTTTTTGTCAAATACTAAATTCCTATCCCAGAAGCTGGAGTCTTTGGGTTTATCAAACAGTAGATTACTATAGACATTTACTACTGTGTCTCCTGTGCCTAACCTATTCTATTGATCCAACACTCTATTTCTTATCCAGTACCAAATAGTTTTGATGACTGTCACTTTGTAGTATAGCTTTAAATTTGGTACAGCTAGCCCACCTTCCTGTGCATTTTTTTCCCATTAGTTCCCCTGATATTCTTGACTTTTTGATTTTCCAGATGAATTTTGTTATTTTTTCTAACTCTATAAAATAATTTTAGGTAGTCTGATTGGTATACCACTGAATAGGTAAAGTAATTTAGGTAAAATTGTCATTTTTATGATATTAGCTCGGCCTATCCATGAGCAATTGATTTTTTTTCCAGTTACATAGATTTGATTTTATTTGCGTGAAAAGTGTTTTGTAATTGTGTTCATAGAGTTACTGGGTTTGTCTTGCTTGGCAGGTAGACTCCCAAGTATTTTATATTGTCTACTGTTACTTTAAATGGAATTTCTCTTTCTATCTCTTGCTGTTGGACTTTGTTGGTCATGTTTAGAAATGTTGATGATTTATGTGGGTTTATTTTATATCCTCCAACTTTGCTAAAGTTGTTAATTGTTTCAAGCAGTTTTTAGTTGATTGTTTAGCATTCTCTAAGTATACCATCATATAATCTGCAAAGAGTGAAAGTTTTGTTTCCTCCTTGCCTATTCTAATGATCACCATTTTAAAAAAAAAAGATTAATTTCAAAAACCTCAGGTTAAGAAGGTCTGGATTAGAGGATCTTGAGGTTTGTCCAACTTTCAGTCTATGATTAAGGGCTAGATCATTTTTAGATAAATTTCTTTTCCATTTAAATGTCTACTATTAGCTAGTACTGTATAATTTAAGCTGGTCTTTCCTTACTTTGTTTCTTTTCTTTTCTTTTTCTTTTGTAAGATTTTTTAAAAATTTAATTTTTAAATTTTAAATTTTTATTGTTTTGCAGGGCAATGGGGGTCAAGTGAATTGCCGAGGATCACACAGCTAGTAAGTGTCAAGTGTCTGAGACCAGATTTGAACTCAGGTTCTCCTGAATCTGGAGCTGGTACTTTATCCACTGTGCCACCTAGCTGCCCCTCCTTACTTTGTTTCAAGGAGTATCTTTATATTCAGTTTTCACTTACAATGCTATGAGGCTGGGTTTTTTAATTTATTAAATTATATCCATTGTGGAATGTGCCCTACAAAGTGCCATTTGAGATGAATGAACTTTTGGATCAGCCAAGTGGATGAGAATAACATAAGAATAAGAACATTCCAAGTTTCCTAACCCACTGAAATTATTGCAAGGATGCCTAAGTGGGAAATCAGGTGTCTAAGAACCCTGACCTCCACTAGTCTATTTGTCAATCCAACCAGTGTCTTCTTGACCAACTTTCTTTTTCTGGGGTTTATAAGCATGTTAATGTTATATGAACAAGAACCTGGGAGGTCACATTCTTTTGTATTCAAAGGGTATTTTAAAAATGGTATAGATCAACATTTTAAAAAGTAAAGCTTTTTTTCCCCTCCAAGGAAAGCTACACAAAGTGATCTAGATGCTTTTGTGACTGGGGCCAGGGGGTGGGAATGATAAACATATGTTTCTTGTATTTAATATATATTTTACATCTACTTGAAGACTTCTCCAAGAGGTCTTGATTATCTCAAGGAGAGGACAGCATTGAATTACTTACAGTGACAGCTTGTCTTGAGTGAACACTCTGCAGGAGCATGTGTATGGGATTGGGAAGATTGAAGATGTATTTCCCTACATAGCCAGGACATGTGATTAGAGAGGCTATGGTGGCTAGGAAGATGGGTTGGACACCACAGCTAAAGTCTTACTTTAATAATACAGAGAGATCTATCTCTGACTTGTACAGGGGTGCATTGTATTGCTCTGCACCAATGTAAGTCTGCAAAGAAAACAGGCATCTTATAACATGAGGGCTATATGCCCTCAGAGTAAACATGACCCAGGATCAGTTTCAACTCATTGGAAACCAGGATGCACTGGTGTTATGTGATATGGTCTCTGTTGTGAGCCTGGTCCTTAAAGTACCAGTAAGGAATTGGGATGGATGCCACAAAAATGCAAACAGAGGCCTACTTATATGCAAAAGATGATGGAGAGAAGGAAAAGAATAAGATGGGCTACTTCAGAACTAGAGGTTGAGTGAAGGGTTGTTCTGTTCCATGAATGCAATGGGGAAATGGAAAATGGGGAAAATTGAGGCATTAATAGCATGTAATGCATTGTAAAATGGGGTTGTTCATGTAATATCACCTGAAATGTATCATAGAAGTCAGAGAAACTTTATGAATCTGTGGAAACGCACAGAGCATGTGTATTCGTACAGGGAAAATGAAGAAAAAATGATGAAGTTACAAAGAGGAGGTGGGCAGCTTTATGGAAGGCAGTGTAGGAAAAGGAAAAAGCAGTAACTCCAGAGCTAGAAGGCTTAGTATCTAATCCTGTCCCTGTTTCTTACTACCCATATGATTTTGGGCAAGGTGCTTAATATCCCTTGGTTTCAGTTTCCTCCTCTTTAAAATGAGGTGATTGGACTAGATGGTTCTGGTTCCTAAGGTCCCTTCTTGTTCAAAGTATAGGATCCAAGGGATTCTTCCTACTCAGAGATTTGGAGCAGAGAGGCAATGTGGCAAGTCACTTAGCCTCTCTGCCTCAGTTTCCTTATCTATAATTGGGGATGATAGTAGCATCTATCTCTCAAGGTTGTTGTGAAGATAGAATGAGATATTAATTGTAAAGTACTTTGCAAATCTTAAATCACTATATAAATTCTACTTTATTGTTATTATTGTTGTTATTGTTATTGTTGTTGTTGTTGTTATTATTATTATTTGTAACGATTGGAATAACACCACCTGCTGGAGACTTACTGTAGAAGAGTTCCGCCCATGAAGTGAAGGTCTTTGAGGGCAAGACCAGAAGTCTTTTCTTTGGCATCAGGAAGGGATGCAGGCTAGTGGGAGGAGGAAGGAAGAGACTGGCGCTCAGTCTCGCCCTCTTTCCTGGGGACTCTGGCAGAGAAAGGAGCTAGAAACCTGCTCTCCCATTAATAGATAGATGAATGTAGGCCTTTCTCTCTCTTTACCAAATTCTTATTCTCCTAAAAGTCTAACTCTTGCTGAAGCTTATAATTTATTGGCGACCACTCATTAGATATTTTAGACAGACTAGCTAGAATTTTAGCCCTTAACATATTATTATTATGAGCATTGGATGTGGGATTGGAGGCTCAGGCCTTGAATCCCACTTTAAATCTTTCATTTTGAAATTTAATTTATTGTGAACTTAAAATAAAACAAGTATTTCCACAAGATAGTAGAATAGAAAAAGAAAAGGTAATCGTACATGAAACTGCAAATCTATTATGTACAACTTGCTATTCTTTTTAGATATATAATAAAGTCATCATGTAACTTTTTTCCCTTTTTTTCTTCCTTCCCCTCCCTGACCTTGCCCTAGAGATGGCTACCTACCATTAGCTACAAATACATACATATAGACATACATACATATAGATATGTAAACCCATTCTATACATTTTTTTTTTTGCAGGGCAATGGGGGTTAAGTGACTTGCCCAGGGTCACACAGCTAGTAAGTGTCAAGTGTCTGAGGCTGGATTTGAACTCAGGTACTCCTGAATCCAGGTCCAGTGCTTTATCCACTGCGCCACCTAGCTGCCCCAATATACATATTTCTTAAAACAATATTGCTGTTATTGGATACAACATTTTCTTGGTTCTGTTAATTCCATTCTTCGTTATTTCATGTAAGTCTTCCCATGTTTTTCTAAGATCACTAAGCTCGTCATTTCTCACAGCACAATAATATTCCATCTCAATCATATACCATTACTTGTTCAGTAATTCCTCAATTGATGGCCATCTCTGAAATTTCCAGTTCTTGGCTACCACAAAAAGAGCTGCTATAAATATTTTAGAACATGTGGGTTATTTTCCTTTTTCCCTAATCATATTAGAAAATAGACCTAGTAGTGGTATTTCTGGGTCAAAGTATGTAGGCAGTTTAATAACTCTTTGGGCATAATTCCAAATTGCTCTGAACGTGGTTGAATCAGTTCACAGTTCCACCAATGGTGAATTGGTGTCTCATTTTTTTCACATCCCCTCCAACATTTGTCTCTTTTCTTTTCAACCACTTTATCAGTCTGATAGATATAAAATGATTTGTCAAAATTGTTCTATTGTGCATTTTTCTAATTAAAAATAATTTAGAACATTTTTCTATGACTATAAGTTGTTTTAATTTCTTCATCAGAAAACTGCACAAACAAAACCTTGCAAGAAGACATAGCAAGAGATACCCCATTTAAAATAACTATAGACAGTATGAAATACCTGGGAGTAACCTGTCAAAATAAATGTTGGAACTACATGAATAAAATTATTTTTTTAAATTATAGAAATAAAAACATATTTAAATAATTGTAGAAATATTAATTGTTCATGTGTAGGCAGGGTCAGTATCATGACAATTTTACCTCATCTATTCAATGCCATCCTAATTAAAAAACTAAACTACATATTTTACCGAATTAGAAAAAAAGAACATCAAAATCTATTTGGAAGAACAAAAAGCCAAGAATAATGAAGGAACTAATAAGAAAATGTAAAGGAAGAAGATTTAGCAGTACCAGATCTTAAGCTATTATAAAATAGTTTATAATAGGAAGTAATTATCAAAACTATCTGGTATTGGCTAAGAAATAGAAAGGTAGATAAGTAACACAGAGTAGACAAACAATTTACAACAGCAAATGAATATAATAACCTTGTATTTGACAAATGTAAAGACAAGATTTGGAGATAAGAATTCAATATTTGGCAAAAAAAACACAAAACAACCTGTTGGGAAAACTGAAAGCAGTCTGGCAGAAATTATATCATTTACCAAGGCAAAATCAACATGGAAACACGACCTAGGCATAAAAAGAAATATTACGAGATAATTTGAAGAACATGCAATATATTACCTATCATATTTATAGATAGGAGAACAATTTATAAATAAACAACAGATAATGAAAAGTGTGAGGTATAAAATGGGGAATTTCAATTACATTGAATTAAAAATGGTTTTGTGCAAATAAAATAAATGTAGCCAAGATTAGAAAGCAGATAAAACTCCTATATCTCATGTGTGTGTACACACATACATACAGACATACATACACACATAAATAGATTTGACAGTTTTCTATTGTAGAAATATTTTATTAACTTGCTGGCCTAATTTGGGGGGTTAATTTGACTGGGGTACTTAATCTGGGACTTTTGACTAACTGGCTATCTGACTGGTATTAATTTAATGTGGGCCGTTTATAAAGTTCCACTACATTGCTCCACTCCCAAAATTGATAAGGAAAAGATTAAGAATCCTCTTAACTAAATAATCAAAGCAGAGTTTATTTATGAGATACAATTTAAAATTATGAATACAGGGAAATAAAATGTACAACCTGACTGCGTTCTGGTGGGTCCCTTCCACCTGCTGCACCTAGAACTTTTTTAGCCTCCTTCTCACTGAAAAGCCCCCCTGCTCCTTATTGGCCTCCGTCCCTTCTTGCTCTTAGCTTTTTCTCCTTCCCCAGTCCTCTTAATCTCCTGTGTCCTTCTCTGTTCTGTTCGTCTTGTCTGCCCCCTTAATCTTGTCCTTCGGCCTTCCTTTACTGTCTAACTCCCAGGTATATATATATATATATATATATATATATATATATATCTTCCTTCTCTCCACTCAAATCTGGGCTTTTTGTGCCCCCCCCCCCACACCAAGCTAATGCGCCAGCTGCCCTCGGGCTGCGGCTGGGGGGGGGGGGTTGGCGCTGGAGCCTTCCTTGTGCACCACACCCAGGGCTCCAGGGGCCCGTGCCCCCTGCTGTGCACCCATGGACCTCTGCACGGGCTATGCCAGTGCCCAGCCTGGATGAACCCAGGATCTCTCGGATAGATCCGCTCAGGGTGGAGGGAGCTGGGGCTCCCTCCCCCCAGCTGTCTGACCTGGCATCTCAGCCCACTGGGCTTTTTCAGCTCAACTGAAGTGGAAGAAAAACCTGAGGGCCTAAGGCTTTCTGATCTCAGCCCAAAGGTAGGGTCCCCAAATCAAAATAAATTTCCACACTATATATATATGCATACATACAGACACACACATATATACATACAGACACACACACACACACACACATATGTACTTTGTCAAGTCTACAAGAATATAACTCATTCTCCAACTGGTAAATGGCAAAGGATATGAACAGGCAGTTTTACAATGAATCCCAACTTAAATCTCATGTAAATTAGTAAGCTTTAGCTAAGTAACAAAAGATGCAGTGTGGCATAATAGAAAACATGCTGCATATGAAGACAAGGAGCCTTGGTTCATATCCTGGTTCCGACACTAACAAGTGTGTGGCCATAAGCAGATCATTTTATCTCTCTGGGTTTCAGAGTCTTCATCTGTAAAATAAGGAAGTTGGACAAGACAATTGCTCCCTCCCTTTCTTCTAAATCCTAGGATCATTGAAAGGGACAAAGATTCGGGATATGAAATCTTTTGTATTTTAATGAACAGGGTGAGTCTCTGTATTAAAAAAAATCTTTGTAAAATGGTTTATTTTTACTTTAATAAATTAAGTATTTTAATTAATCCATCCCACCTAATACCCCTCACTGAGAAAAAGGCAGACAAAAAAATAAAAATCAAGCTCTCACTATATAACTCCATAGTTCAGCAAAACAAATTCCCACATTGGCCATTCATATCATGTCTCTTCCCAGATTTTAAGATCATCACCTCTCTCTCAATTAAGGGGATGAGTGATATATCTCTTCTTCATTTTTAAAAAAATTCCTGGTTTCTTATTGAGTTAATCAGAGTTTTAAAGTCTTTCAATGTTGTTTTTGTCCATAATGTTATAAATTTTATAAATCGTTCTTCTGTTTCTTGAGTAGGGTAAATCTCAAAATCTCACCACCTTACAGGAAAAATGACAATTTTCACATAGAGAGACATCACGAGAAGAATTAAAGAATTTCCAGAATCCTGAGTAAATCATGTGAAACCTACTGACTTCCAAAGAATTCCAGGGGACCAGAAAATACACTATATGAATTGGAGTTATGTTTAATATAATTTTCTTTTTTCCAGTTACATGTAAGACAATTTTTAACATTTATTTTTATAAAGTTTTATAAAATTTTGAGTTAAAAATCTTTCTCCCTCCTTCCTTCACCCCCCAAGACAGCAAGTAATCTGATATAGGTTATACATGTGCTATCATATAGAACATATTTCCACATTTTTGTTGTTGTCCTTCATTCTCCAAGAGGACCATAAAGGGTGATGTCATGTCATGACTTGCATTGAATTGGGTTTAAGTGAGGGAGCGTTCTGCAAAGTCACGAACCTCTCTCTCTCTTCCATAACCATCTGGGTTCAATGGCAAGATATATATTAGGACAACTGGAGATGGTCCCAAATGTTTAAGGCAATTGGGGTTAAGTGACTTGCCCTGGGTCACACAGCTAGCAAGTAAGTGTCTGAGGTGAGATTTGAGGCCAGGTCCTTCCAACTTCAAGGCCAGTGCTCTTTCTACTGTGCCACCTAGCTAGGCAAAATTTCCATATTAGTCACATTGTGAAAGAAGAAACAAAGTGAAAGGAAAAGAAAACATGAAAACAAAGGGAAAATAGTATTCTTCAATCTGCATTCAGATTCCATCATTTCTCTAAATGTACATGGCATTTTCCATCATGAGCCTTTTGGAATTGTCTAGGATCATTGTAATGCTGAGAAGAGCTAAGTTTATCACAGTTGATCATTGCACGATATTGCTGTTATTGTGTACATACAATGTTCTTCTGGCTCTGCTCACTTCGCTCAGCATCAGTTCATGCAAGTCTTTCCAGGTTTTTCTAAAAGCATCCTACTCATCATTTCTTATTGCACAATAATATTGAATTACAATCATATACCACAACTTGTTCAGCCATTTTCCAGTTGGACTTTTTTCTTCTAGGAACCCTCACTGACAGGACAATTTGTTTATTGCTAAAAAGTGCTCTTTGAGTTTAGTCCTAAGAGCAAATATATAAAAAGATACAGGTGGACAGATAAAAAGCTAGAGATAGATAGGTGGGAGATGGGGGTGGGAGAATACCAAATGTTGTTTACTAATATAATATCAATCCATCTCTAACCAAATTTGGTTCACAGTCGCTCTCATCTCATCCCCTTGTCATAAGAACAAAGGTTCCCCAGGTCCTCTGTTTTCTGTGTAACACAAATCTTCATTGCTCACTTTGTCTTACTTAGTGTTTTATAAGCTGTATTTACCTCTATGATGAAAGAGAGTCTAAATGTATTTCTTTACCCCTCTCTGTGACTGGAAAATATATTGTTAAATTTGCTAATTAAAATACCTAATCTACATTTGCTCTTTTACCACAGGCCAATTTTTGTGTGTGTGTTTGTTGTTGTTCTTTTCCAAAGGCAGCAGATTGTGGAGGTCATAGAAGCCGCATAGATGGGTCAGGGACTGTGACTGGCTGGTGAGCTCTTGAAACAGGTGAAATAATCTAATCTGGAATATGACTCTCTTCACCTTTTTTAATAAACATTTTGCCTCACGACAGACCTTAATATAACAGCCATAAAGGCAGGAGAGGAAATTGGAAACACAGCCAAGTGTGTGCCTCCCTGTTCGTAAAAGGCTAAAATTCTGACTGTTTATTAAAACTAACACCCTTTGTCAGGGTGTTGATCAAAATACCCAGTGGTTTCTCCTCTTTGATATATTTTTTTTTCTTTTATGGGCACAGGACTCACATTTCAATCTTTGGGCTTAATTAGGCCTATAAAGTTGTTTCTGCCTAAAACATTGGCATATGAAAAGCCAATTGGCCCACCTTTGGTGGAGATAAATTATTTCCATGATTTCTTTCAATCAGGTCAAGAAATATGCAAGTGACTTAAATATTCTGCCCTTAAGAAGAGAGAAAAGGCTCACTCACAGATGGGACAGAGGTAATCGTGAACAGGACTAGGCCTGCAAGTGAATCACAGAATACAATGAACTGGTCTTTCCCAGGCCTTGAGGCTTCTTGGTGCTGCCAGGGAAAAGGAGGCCAGAGTACAATGTTCTCCTTGTCCACACACCTCCCTTTTGTTTCTGTGACCCCTTGGCTCCCACACATGCACAAGTTTGAATTTCCTGTTGGCGCTGAGGTGAATTTTATAACATTTATTTAGGTCCCTATTCATGGTGAGTTTACTGGGCAGTAAGCCTCAGAGCTTTTAGATGCTTAATTGCCTCTATTTATCAGGGTGTTCAAGAGTTTTCCTATGGGGTCACTGTCATCTGAGCTGTCACATGTTGTGCTCCCCTAGGGTGAGTGGCAGTATGGTATAGTGGGAAGAGCGATGGGCTAGATTTAGAAGAGGTCTGGATTCCAATCCTACCTTTGACCCTGACTAGTTGATTGATGATACTAGGTAAGTTATTTTTTTCCTATGAGCCTTAGCTTGCTCATCTGTAAAATGAGAATCATCAGACACATAGTTACAGCTTCAAAGGACAATGAGGAGGATAAAATAAGTTAATGTTTGTAAAGCACATTGCAAACTTAAAGGATTACATGTTTCTTGGTTATTTTATTGGTATCTTATTTTCATCTGATAGTCGAGGTCAGATATAGACAGTAAGACAAGTCGTTAGCTTTCTATGGTTCTTTGGCATTTATTGTTCATAGGACTATTCTGCAAGGTGAAAGATATGTTTGGTTTTTTTTTGTCATGGAATAAAAGTATTGAGATTTGACTTTATTTTTTGTAGGTTCACTGAAATCAGCTTTGGGAAAACTCCAGTTGCAGAAAGGAATATGAGAATCCCACATGGTTTGGATTTTTTTTTTTCCTGCTAGGTGGGCTCTAGATCTTGGGAGCATTCAGTTCCACATAGCTTGGACATGAAGAGAAGGAGGATCCCCAAACTGAAGCAGGAGATTCATGGGATAGAATAAGTGGAGGAGAAATGGCTCCCATTTATATAGCACTTAAAATTTACTGAGCACTTCAGGCACCTCATTTCACTTGATAATTACTACAAGCCTGTGAGTTAGGTACTGTACTTATCTTTGTTTTACAGATCAGAAAATGATGCCTTAGAGATATCAAGTGGATGGTCTTTCATCAACAGCTCTCAAGGGACAGTAGCAGGATTTGAAACTGTATCTTCCAGGGGCAGCTAGATGGCGCAGTGGATAGAGCACCGGCCCTGGAATCAGGAGTACCTGAGTTCAAATCCGGCCTCAGACACTTAACACTTAACTAGCTGTGTGACCCTGGGCAAGTCACTTAACCCCAATTGCCTCACTAAAATTAAAAAAAAAAACTGTATCTTCCTTGATTCAGGTCCTATACAGTATCTACTACATTATGCTACCTCTAAGATCATGGATAGAAAGGGGGCAACTAAACTAGAGAAAGGGAGGGAAGAAGGGAGGAAGAAAGGGAGGGATGAGGAAGGGAAGTAGGAGAGAAGGGAGGAAGGGAGGAAAGGAAGAAGAAAGAAAGGAAAGAAAAAAGGACAGAGAAAACCCTCAGAAAATACACATACTCAAGCAAAACGAATTTATATTGCACATGTCCCATGTCTTAAGTTTATTACCTTTCTCTCAAGAGGTGGAGAACATGCTTCATGTTCAATCCTCAGGCATCATGGTTGGTAATTGCATTGATTGGAGTTCTTAAGTATTTCAAAGATATTTGTCTTTACAATGCTGTTGTTATTATATAAATTTTAACCTTGGTTCTGCTCATTTTACTATTTATCAGTTCATACAAGTCTTCCCAGGTTTCTTTGAAACTATCCTTTTACTCATTTCTTATGATGCTATAATATTGCATTATATTCATATATCATAATTTGTTAAGCCAAAGAACCACACACTGAAAATTAAAAGATAGGTTGAAATATGACGTTAAGAACAATTCTCCTGTTCCAGAACAAAAGAAATAGTTGACCTCTGCACTGGGCTATTGAAGGATAAGATGGAGAAGGGGAGTTCTCCAAATACTTGTCATTTGTTTTACACTGAATTATTGAGAATGTAAATATGGATACCATGTAGCCTGTGCCTTCACAGAGTTTATAATTTAGTACAAGGAGGGGAAGAGAAAATAAGTTCCTCATTAATCATCATGTATTTATTAAGTGCTTACTATATGCCAGGCAATGGTATAAACATAATGCAAATTAAATATGATTAAGTGTATAAGGCAAGTTAAATAGTAGCATGAGCAATTAGAGGCTGGAGGAATCATTTCTAGCTAGGGGGAATAGGAAAAGCTTTATCAAAAAGATTATTGTGTGAGTTCAGATTTGAAGGAAGGAAAGAATTTTAATAGGTAAAGATGTTTCAAGGAATTCCTTCAGTCATGAAGGATTGCCCATGGTCCAGTTTGACTGGACTTTTGAGTGAATGATCAGTTGGGGTTAGATCATATCCACCCAAGAATGTTGGGTTTAATGTATTTTTTAATCATTTTATTCAGTCAGCAATGGAAAATGGCTAAATTTTTGGAACAAGAGGAGGAGCATGATCAGACATAGGCTTTTAAAAGTTTACTTTGACAACTGAGGAAGGATAAATTGGAGAAGAAACATGCTCTAGGGAAGAATGGGTGATCTATTAAAATAGTCTAGACCAGGGCTAGTGAGAATTTGAACTAGAATGGTGGATACAAAATATGACATGAAAGAAACAAGAAAGGGTTTATGGAGTGGGGGGAGAGATGGGGAAGGTGTGGGGAAATAAAGAAGCCTTATAAACAACAGAATTACCTCAAAAACCTTAATCTCATCAGAGTTGGCTCAAGGAGGGAATAACATACACACCCAATTGGGTGGAGTAATCTATCTAACCCTACAGGAAAGTAGGAGGGGAAGGGGATAAGGAGGGAAGGGTGAAAGAAAGGAAGGCAGAGTGGGGGAGGGGACAGTCAGAGGAATGGTTAAAAGAAGATAGAAAATAGAATAAATATCATGGAAAGGGAATAGGATGGAGGAAAACAGTTATGATGATTGATTATAATGGCAAAACGTATAGTACTTACTTTGCTGGGCTATTGTAAAGAAAATTCTTTCTCACATTTAAGGTACTATATAAAAGTTATGATGAACTCAGGATGCTATCAGAAAAAAAACCTAGAAAGACCTACATGAACTGAAGCAGTGAAATGTATTGTATACAAAATAACAGCAATAGTGTAAGATGATATGCTATGAAAGACATGGTTATTTTCAGCAATGCAATGATCCAATATAACTCTGGAGGACTTATGAAAATTGCAATCCATCTATAGAGAAAGAACTGATGGTATCTTAAAAGATATTAAAGCATAATTTTTTTTTGACAGTTCCTTAATCTGAAGTTTTGTTTTTGTCTGTTTTCTTTCACAACCTGGCTAATGTGGAGATGTTTTGCATGACTACTCATGTATAACTTATATTGAGTTGCTTAAGTTCTTGGGGATGGGGTGTGGGGAGGGAGGGAGGAAGAGAAGTTGGAACACAAAATTTTGAAAAATTGATGTCAAAATTTGTTTTTACATGTAATTTGGAAAATAAAATTCTAAATAGAAAAAAAAGAAATAAGTTGGTAATGGATATGGGAAGGAGGGAGAAGGGAAAAACAAATCAAAATAATTGTTATGGGGTGACTAAAGTAATGGTGTTGCCATCAATGAAAAAGGGGAGCATAAGAAAGATGGGGAAGGGTTTTAGAAGAATGATTTCACTTTAGTTTTGTACATATTTAGCTTAAGGTGGCCGACAGGACATCCAGTTAGATATGTCCAACAGTCAATCAGAAATACCTCCCTACTACTCAAAATGGAGAGGAAGGTGAAGGGGTAAGAAATAGAAATACATATATTCAATTTGATTTTCCATGTTAGTGGTCCTCGTCTGGCCCACCATCTGAATGGCAGCATGGCCTAAAGGACTAGACACTGGACTTGGCATTAGGTAGATGGAGCTATTAAACACTGATTTGGATGCTTACTGTCTTATTGACTATGCCCAAATCATTTAATTTCTCTTATCATCAGATTTTTTAAAAAGACATAAAACTAGCACCCATCTGATAAGAGTTGTTGTGGGGATCACAGTAAGTAAAAGTAACCTGTTAAGAAGATCAAGAAGAGGGGGCAGCTAGGTGGTGCAGTAGATAAAGCACTGGCCTTGGATTCAGGAGGACCTGAGTTCAAATCCAGCCACAGACACTTGACATTTACTAGATGTGTGACCTTGGGCAAGTCACTTAACCCTCATTGCCCTACCAAAAAAAAAAAAAACTACCACAACAACAACCAAAAAAAGAAGATCAAGAAGAGAGTGAGGAGAGAAGAATATCATAAAAGCCAAAGAAAGAGAAAATCTCAAGAAGAAGGAGGTCATTAGTGGTTTCTGATTTGCTTCAAAGCAGAAAAAAATAAAAAGATGAAGACTGAGAAAAAGTCACTCAATTTGGCAATTCAAAGGTCAATAGTGATTTCAAAGGTTCAAAAAAAAAAAAGAGGCAGCTAGGTGGTACAATGGATAGAGCACTCGGCCTAGAGTCAAGAAGACCTGAGTTCAAATCCAACTTGAGATACTTAATAGTTTTATGACCCTGGACAACCCACTTAAATTTTGTCTGCCTCAGTTTCCTCCTCTGCAAAATGAATAATAACAGCACCTACCTAAAAGGGGGATAATAATAGCACTTAAAATTTTCCTGAGGATCAAATCAGATAATATTGGTAAAACATTTAGCACAGTTCCTGGCAAATAGTAGGCATTATATAACTGCATATTCTCTCCTTCCTCCCAAACAAAAGTATGGTACAGTAGAAAGAACAGAAGCTAATTTACAGGACTCTGAGAGGTGAGTAGGTGATAAGGAAGAGGAAGTATCTATGTAAATTTACTTCTCCTGAGAGTTTAGGTGGGAAAGGGAGCAGACAGATGATAAAACAGCATCACCAGCAGAAGGGAGAAATCTGATCAAGGGCAGATGTTTCTGTAGGCTAGGGGAGACGGGTACATTTGTAGATGTAGGGGAAAGACATACAAATGAGACACTAAGAGGGCTGCAGTTGCACCCAGAGGATTGATTGTGGATCTGAGAAGAAAGAAAAGGTAGAACAAGTCCTTGTTAAGCTTGCTCAGGAAGTGCTCAAGAGTTTGGAAATAGGAAGTGAAAACTCAGATCATGGGGGTGACTCAGGTTAGGGGATTAATGGGGAAGGCATAATGGAAGATGCGGGGGTGGGGGGAAAGAAGAAGAAAAAAAAAAGTTACTAATCTCTGTGTTAGGTACATTACAAATAATATCTCATTTGACCCTCACAACAACCTTGGGAAAGTAAGTGCTATTATTAGACCCATTTTACAGAGGAGGAAACTGAGGCAGAGAAGAATTCAGTATTCTTATGGTTGACCATTGGGTCAAGTTGATTAAGAGAGGGCTTAACAAAAGTGACAAGCATAGTCAGTAGGAATGAGTGTCTAAGAAAAAGTGAAAGGTGAAATCATATCCTGTGATTACCTGACTAGATTCCAGAGTTAAAGATCTTGAAGGTGGATTGATGCTGAGTGACATGAGGTGGGAGGTAGGATGGGAAGAAGACAGTAGAAGCTGATACATTTGAAGGGCTGTAATGCCTCTCTGGAGGGCAGGGAGAATACTGAGTCTGCAGAAGGTAGGACAATGAATCAGCCTTGAAATGCCAAGTGAAGGATTCCTAGTCTGGGGTACATAAACTTTGTTGTTATTGTTGTTTTTATTAAGATTGATAACTGTATTTTACTATAATTGGTTTTCTTTATAGTTCTATGTAATTTTTGGGTTTTGTTTTTTTTTCAGGGCAATGAGGGTTAAGTGACTTGCCTAGGGTCACACAGCTAGTAAGCGTCAAGTGTCTGAAGCCAGATTTGAACTGAGGTCCTCCTGAATCTAGGGCCGGTGCTTTATCTGCTGTGTCACCTAGCTTCAACCTAGGTATTTTTTTCCATCCAATTTCACAATCCCCTTGAAATCTATTTATGTATTGAGGTCCTTGGATACTAGGTTAATAACCCCTGAACCATAAAGGTCCTTTTTACTCCTAAAACTGTGGTTCTCTGTATAAAGTATACATACCTAAAACTATAAATAGCTAACATTTCTATACTGCTTTAATATTTGCAAAATTCTTAACATATACTCTTTCAATTGATGCTCAAAAAACCATGTTGTCACTGTTCCCCGTTTTATAGATGATGAAACATATGCAGAGAGTCATAAAATGACTTTTCCAGGGTCACATGGCTAGTAATTGTCTGAATCAAGATATGAACTTGTCTTCCTGTCACCAAATCCAGCACTTGTCCAAAATGCTTTAATAGAGACAGGTCTGCCCTGAACAAAGTAAGGGAGGAACAGGGAAGAGAATGGAAGAGCAGGGAGTGTGCTCAATCTAATGTTTTTTAAACTATGTAATTACTTAGCAAGCCCTAATTATATTAATGAATCCCTGAAAGGACTTTCAGTCCTGGAAGCCACCCTACAGTAAGATAGGACCAGAATGGGCAGGCCATCATTGTTGGAAATGTATTGTTCCAGGAACTTGTTAATTTATTGATGCAGAAGCTGGCAGGAGAATCAGATTCAATTCAAGAATAAATTGTAATATTTTGGTGCATTTCCTCTTTAAAAAAAAAAAGTCAGCCACTTTTAAGCCCATGTATTAAAATGACAAAGTCTTAAATGAGGGGGGGGGGGTCTCTTTTCCTAAACAAAAGATATGCAAATGGAAATTTGAGATTTATATTATGATAAAACCTGAAATACAAAGGAAGCATTATCCTGTAGAAAAATGTAAAAGTACATTGCTTCATGAGTCTATAATGATATAATGGGATGTTGATGTAGTAAAAGGTGTCAGAAGGGAGACAATGACCTTAAAAGTTTAAGGCAGACACATTAGTATTGATTGATTTCTGAAAGAAAAAAAAAAAGAAAACCTAATAGCAAGAATATATCTCTATACATCCTAAATATTGGATTGTTTGAAAATTGGAGATGAGGCACAGTGCATTTTTTTGGGCTTGTAATATTATAGACCAAATAGGGGAAACATGCTTTAAACACAGCCATTTCAACTATGTGAAATTGGATAAAGGTTTACCTTGAATTTATCAGACTGTAAACCTATTTCTCATAAAAATCAGTGGTGTTTGACAAAGCTGGGTGATCATTCCTGGCTTAGCCACAGGTGCACTGCCTTTAACATGAAATGTCATGAGCTTCAAATTCTCTTTGTGCAAGAAAAGCTTGCAATTAGTTTGCTGAGATCTCCTCAGATTTTTAAGCTGATGGGAGCTATTTTCACTGGTCCGTAAGAGACCAACATAAGGGGAAAGGGAATGAGGGAGGAGAAAGAATCAAGTGAGAGAGATGGCGTGGGGTACAATAGATTTGCTATATATTCAATCATTTTAGAGAAATCACTGATGAATTTCAGGGATTTAGAAGAAACCTGAAGGCATGCCAAACTGCAGGCCTACCATTTCATTTTGGGTTGAGCCTGTTCTGTGGGCTTCTCCTGTGGCTTTTTCTAGGGAGCATAGTTAAGCAATTCCATGCTATTCCAAATGTAAAACAAGCCATTGAAGTAATTGCTATTATGCAGAATGACAGAATTCTATGGGTAGCATGGCTAGTGTATCCTTTTGTCCTCAAATAAAGATGATTCGTCTCAGCCATCCTATATTTTTCAGTGCTACTGATTCCTCTTCATCCTGAAAGGTGGCAAAAAGAATAGCATTTTGGATATCAAAAGTCAGCACAAGGTGGGCAGCTAGGTGGTACAGTAGATAAAGCACCAGTCCTGGATTCATGAGAACCTGAGTTCAAATCCAGCCACAGACACTTGACATTTACTAGCTGTGTGACCCTGGGCAAGTCACTGAACCTTCATTGCCCCACAAAAAAAAAAAAGTCAACACAAGTTTGAGCATTTAAGGTTCCTTAAATCTGGAAGTTTTGCTCATTAGGTTCATTGATGGAGAGAATTCTCAGGAACCTCAGAGGTCATTTACTCCAGAGCTTCTTAAACTTTTTCCACTCACAACCCCTTTTCACCCAAGAAATTTTTATGCAACCCTGGGCATGTAGGTATATAAAATAGGCATACATAACCTTTTACTATTGCCAAATTTTTCACAACTCCAACATTCAGTTATGTGACCCCACATGGTGTCATGACCCACAGTTTAAGAAGCTTTTGATATACTTCAATCTTATATTTTAAATCATTTTATTTTTATTTGCTTGTTTATTCTTCCATCTATTTATTTGTTTATTTTGCGGGGCAATGAGGGTTAAGTGACTTGCCTAGGGTCACACAGCTAGTAAGTGTCAAGTGTCTGAGGCCTGATTTGAACTCAGGTCCTCCTGAATCCAGGGTTGGTGCTTTATCCACTGCACCATCTAGCTGCCCACTCCAATCTTATATTTTATAAATTAAGAAATTCTGGAACAGAGAAGTTAAATGACTCACAGAAATAGTTAAATGGCAGAGTCAGGATCTAAGCCCTTATCTTCTGACTTCAAACATGATACTCTCTTACCACTACACCACACAACCTCACCTATAACATCCTATGCAAAAGCATTTTACTTTCCACCTCTTCCATCCCACATTAGGACTCTTGCTAAACAAATAGAGGGATTTTAAAGGCCAACCCCAAGCAAACAAGAACTCTGCTTAAAAGCCCTAAGAAAACACTCATCAGAACACCTGATAATTTTCCAGTTCAGAAAGTTGCTCAGGGTCCTCTGTCAGGGCAAGCTCATGGTTTATGAGTTTTTCGCCGGAGCAGTGCTCCTTTCTATTTCATCTTGACTTAATGTCATTAGTCTTCTTGCACAGAAACCAGAGCTTTCATTTTCTAATCTATCTCGATGGTATACTGACAGCATTTCCCCTGATCCCAACTTTACCATTTATGTCTCTGCCTCTGTTAATCATTCTCTGAAATGAGATTTATAGTAAAAAGGATTAAATCAATTCTGACTACTGCCAAATTTCGAGGATTTCGGGGATTTTGTCTTGATGGACAGAGAAACCATGGGCCCTTGGAGATGCTCTTTGAAGAAGGTATTTCTTAACCTCTCTTAGTTGGCCGCTCAAGGCCTGTTCCCTCTCTAAGACTCAGAGCAAGTCCACCTCTTCACGTTTTGTCTGGCAACTGGGCTATGGCTGCTGCCCTTCAATCAACACAAGTCATTCTTAATTACAGATAGATTTGACAACCTCTAATTTACTTCACCTCCATTCTTTCTTTCCTTCCTTCCCTTATCTCTTTCCTTAAGACTGGTATCCTCCGAAAGGGGCTAAGTCCATTCGCATTTTATGTATCTATATACTTATCGAGGGTTTAGAATATTATTATTATTAATTATTAATCAAGGAAGACTAGGGGTTTAAGTGTAAATTTTTCATCAATCCCAGGTAAATCATTTATCTAAATTGTTCACATTTGCTTCCATGTATTTGTCTCACTGGATAACTTCTTTTTTTTAAATTAAATTTTATTTTTTAAAAAATTAACATGGGGGCAGCTAGTTGGCTCAGTGGTTAAAGCACCGCCTCTGGATTCAGGATTACCTGAGTTCAAATCCGACCTCAGACACTTGACACTTACTAGCTGTGTGACACTGGGCAAGTCACTTAACTCCCATTGCCCCGCAAAAACAAAAAACAAACAAAAATTAACAGAAGACTATTTTCTCTTCCTCTTACCATCTTTCCCATTAGGGGTTAAAAAGTAAAGAAAAACAGTTTACTTAAAATAAATATGCATATTTAAGCAAATAAGATTCCCTCATTCTCCATGTTTAAAAAGTCTTTGTCTCATTCTATATCCTGAAACCATCATGTCTATGCTTAGATGGAATCATGGTTTATTATTACATTGATAAAAATTCTTATTGTGGGGTCAGCTAGGTGGCACAGTGTATCCACCGGCCTTGGATTCAGGAGGACCTGAGTTCAACTCTGGCCTCTGACACTTGACACTAACTAGCTGTGTGACCCTGGGTAAGACACTTAACCCTCACTGCCCTGCAAAAAGGGGGAAAAAAAAGAAAAAAATAGAATTGTTATTATTTTTACAATGTTCTTGTTGGTATTTAAATTGTTCTGTTTCTGATCCCTTCACTCAGAATCAGTTAGTACAATTCTTTCGATGTCTTCTGTAATCATTCCATTTCTTCATGTTTCACAACAAAATATATTACTTCATGATATTCACATATAACACTTTATTCACCCATTCTCCAAATAATGGATGTTTTCTTAGTTTCCATTTTTATTGCCATCTTTTATTGTTGTTGTTATTCAGTCATTTTTCAATTGTGTCTGATTCTTCATGTCCCCATTTGGGGTTTTCTTGGGAAAGATACTGGAGTGGTTTGCCATTTCCTTTTCCAGATAATTTTACAGATAAGGAAACTGAGGCAGATGGTACTAAGTGACTTGGCCAGGGACACACAGCTAGTAAGTTACTGAGGCCAGATTTGAATTCAGGAAGATGAGTCTTTCTGAGTCCAGCTCTGGTGCCCTGTCCACTGCACCACCTAGCTGACAAGTTTTATGACCCAAAAAGCTTCTATAAATATTTTTGTTATATGTAAGACTCTGTGCTCTTTTTTGGATCCCTTTTGAGTATAGGTCTAGTGTTGGTCATAATAATGGCTATCATTTTATGGCTTGAAAGTTTTCAGAGCTTTCTCCCTTAGTAATAGCATCTGACCCTCAAAATAACTCTTTGAGGCAGGTGATATTATCATCCATGTTTTAGAGAAGGAGGAAAATGAGAAAAAGAGATGTTGACTCATGACTTTCCCTGGGACAACACATACATATTTGAGGTAGGAGGCAAGCTCAGGTCTTCCTGACTCCATGTCTAACATTGCACACCATTTAGTTACTTAGTACCGAAGCTGATAGAAGTAGATTAGAAATGTTTGGTTGTTTTTTTAACATAAAGCTAGAGGGATAGGTATACACCAATTTGTGGAGAGCATTTAATACAGGAGGACAGAGTTTGAACTATACTCAGCAACCATGTGAAACCACTAAAAAGCCCATAAAATCATGACTTAGAGACAGGAGGGACATCAGGAGCCATTCAATCCATATTCTTCATTGTCTCCAGAGAAGTTAAATAACTTAACTAAGGTAGCACATGTACTAAGGAGAAGAGAATGGATTTGAGCCTAATTATTCTTTCTCTAAATCCAGGGCTTTTCCTACCATACTCCCAAAATAGTGGCAGGAACAGAACTATGTACTAAAATATTATATTGGCAGTGGTATAAAGGATATATTGTTGGGGAGAGAAAGAGAAGGTAGCAAGATCTACTAGGAGGCTATTTTCACAGTCTAGGTGGGTGCTAATAAGGATCTGTACTAGCTTGCTGACAGTGGGGATAGAGAAGAATGGAAGGATAGACCTAAGAAATGGTGTGGAGGTAATGTCCTTTCCCTTCTTTTCTCTTTCCTTTCCTTCCTATATATTCCCTTCCCAGAGTTGTAAAAAAAAAATATATATATATATATATATATATATATATATATATATATATATATATATATATATATGTGTGTGTGTGTGTGTGTGTGTGTGTGTGTGTATGTATATATGTATGTGTATGTGTGTTAACATATGTATATGTGTGTGAAGAACAATGTGTGTGTGTGTACTGACATATATCTTTGCAAACTTTAAAGTGCTACATAAAGGTTAGCTCATTATTATTATCACAGTTGTTATCGTATGACATGATTTCAAGGTCTTTTCCCATACTGGTTGCCATTCTCTGAATGTGTTCCAGTTTTTCAGTGTCCTTCCTAAAGCATGATGCCAAGAGGTGAATGTGATTCTCTAGATGTGGTCTGACAAGGGCAGTGTCCAGAGTGACTAATACTTTTTTGGACCTGAATACTTTGCCTCTAATATAACTTAACGTTTATTGATGTTGTTGCTTTTGTTGTTACCCTCTAGTGTCAATCTACTCCCCTATGGCTCTATTGACCATGCCTATTACATTCTGAATCAAAAAGTTCTTCCTCAGTCACCACTGCTTTAGACACAATGTGTCCCCTTATTAAAATGTGTTCTCCTCTAGGGCAGTGACTATCTTCTTTTGTATTAATTTCCCCAGTGCTTTACACAGTTCTTGGCACATTGTGGGTTTCATTGGACATGGAGTCAGGAAGACCTAGATTCAAATCCTGAGTCAGATACTTGCTAATTATGCAACCCTGAGCAAAATACAATCTGTTTGTGACTCAGTTCCTTCATTTGTAAAATGAAGACATTGGTTCCAATGAACTCTATCATCCCAGGTCTAATTTGATGATCCTATAATCTTGTTCTCCATTAAGAAATTTCAGACATGGGATGATTTTAGAGATAACACTATCGGACTGAGCCAGAACCAATCATTTCAAAATTCTGCAAATACAAGTTGCAAAATTCAGCCTCGACAAACAAAACAATGTAGTGCATGTGATGGTGCTTTTGGCCATCAAAGTCACTCTGGAGTCCTGACATCAATTACTATTTCAAGGAACCTGATCAAGCATCTTCTGTATTGTAGAATGAGAAACTTGGGCTGGAAGGCCCCAGAAGGTCCTTCTAGCCCTGAAGCACATGATCCTATGGTAGGATTCAATCCTGGATCTGGCATCTACTACCTCAATGACCTTAGGCAAGTCATTCTACTTTCCTGAGTCTCAGTTTTCTCATGTGTAAAATGGATATACCCTCTAGCTATAAAAATGAAAATTCTTTCCCTGCCCACCTCACAGGGTTATTTCAAGGATCAAATGAGATAAGTTATGTAAAGTGCTTTGTGAATTGCAAAGCTCTATGTAAATGTCAGTCAGAGTACACACATACCACTGTCACCTGCACTAAAGCCTCCTAACATACAAAAATCACAATTTACAAAAGACACATTAGAGAGTGATTGCACTTTTTTCCCAGATAATAATTGTTTCTTTAACTAGGAAGCCTCCTCATCAATTTAGTTTGTGTTTTTACTAATCTGTTAAGATTTCATTTTAATGAATGAATGAATAGATGATAAACTACTGATTAAGTGCTTACTTTGTTCCCGACCCCGTTCTAAGCTTTATAGCTTCATATGCAAGAATGCAAAATAATTCCTGCCCTCAAGGAGCTTATCTACTAGTGGAGAAAGACAAAACATAAAGGGGGACTTGAAAGAGATGGGCGTGGTCTGGAAATAACCAAGAACTTCCTACTAATTAGAGTTGTCCAATAATGAAATAGTCAGTTTTTAGAGAGAGGCAATGTCGCCTCATCAGAGTACTTGAGGCAAAGACTGCACAGCTACATATCAGGGATCTTATAAAGGGGCACCCATAAAATGAGGGGGTTGAACTAGATGGCCACTAGGGATCATTTCAGTCCTAAAGCTATGATCATTGTGTTTAGCTCAATGCCTGGCACATAGTAACACTTAATAAATGTTTATTGATCAGTTGATTATTGATTGACCAGATAATCCTGATTCATTCTTTGAGTATAGGGGGTTGGCCTAGAAGATTTTTAATGTCTCTTATTAATGATGAGTTTGTGTTATTTTACAAACCAGCAAATTGGTCCAATGTTCGATTCACTGGTTGGTTACTTTTCAGAGGTTGATTTCAAAATTCACTCCTTGCCTAGGTCTCAGAACTAGTAAACCAAAATTCTTTTGTATAAACCTGATGTTCTAATTTTGCCTCTGGAAGACCACCTATCACTTATGTCTCATGATTCTCATTGAGGAACAACAACAACAATATCAACAAAACTCTAACAAAGTATAAATCCAGACCCAAACCATGAATAGGCTACACTCCTGCTTCAAAGGCATGTCCCTTACATCATGGACTTTTACACCATTATTACATTCTGTTTGGGAGTTTATGCTAAATAAATAGTTCTTAGATGCATTGAAGATTCATCCCATTCCACTCCCCCAAGATCAAATATATCTAGCATTCCTGGACCCTTCCCCCCTGTGGTGATATAGGGTGTGAAGTGATGATTCCAATTCAATTCAATTCAGCCATATTAATTATCAAATTCATAAGGCATCATGCTCAGTTCTGAGGACTCAAAGATGAAATATAGTCTCACTCATCAAAGAGTCCTCAGTTATGTGGAGAATAAATTATGTGGGAAATAACTTTGCTGAAATTTAGAATATGATTAAGTATATAGCAGACAAAGTGGCAAGAGAGACTAAAGGTAGGAGAAAGGAGCAGCTGGAGAGATAAAGGAAGACTTCGTGAAGAAGGTGGTGCCTAAGCTTTTAAAGGAGAAAGATTTCAAAAGCAAGAGACAGATGAGGAAGCCCATGGCATGCACAAAGAATGATGCAAGTAAATACCTAGAGCCAGGGAAGACAAGATGAGATCAGGGAAAAATAATCAGTTTGGTTTAGTTTAAGCATAGAGGGTACAAAATTAAGTAGCATAAAATAATGTTGAAAAGCAGGCTGAATGCTAATTAGGTAGGACCTTGAATGTCAGCCTACTGAGTTGCTATTTTATTCAGTAGGTGGTGGTGGGCTATTGCAGATTTTTGATCAGGAGAGTTATGAAATGAGACTTCTCATTGTTGTCTAAGGGATTCATCTAACTTACCACCAGAGAACATCAGAAATCTAGCTCATTTGGTCAATTTCACCAATAATCTCCATCAGAACATTTTCTCTCTGTCTCTGTCTCTCTCATATGGAGGTAGGAATAGATAGATAGATAGATAGATTATGGCTAGCTAGCTAGCTAGACAGATGGAGATAGATAGAGATATATTTCAGACATTGCAGATAATTATTCTTGGAACCTTCAGACTATTCTAGATTCTGGTAGACAGAACTTTAGTAAAATGGAGTCACTCTTTGTGATGGGCTGGGAGTAGAACTGGGTCAAGGTCTTGTCTGAACAGCCAAACCAGCTTGACCGGCACCATCTAGGGCAAAGCTGATGATCCTAGGTGGATGATATAGGGGACTGGAATGACCATCCATTATACAGACATCTGGAAGGTCATCAGGGAAGGGTCTCCCTGAGGAAAATTTAGCTCTAAAAGTGTTCTTAACCTAGGGTCAGTACAATTTTAAATAGTTGCCTCTTCAGTCAGAGTCAAAATTCCTAACTTTTTTCACTAATCCTCCTGCACATACACATTTGTTTGACTTCCTTATTCTGATTTCTAAAAGACAGTTCGTTTTCTCATTTTCAGTCAGGGTTCTCTCTCTGTAGATGTGGTTTTGGGTCATTGTATTGCTAAAAATAACCAAATCATTTACAGCAGATCATTTCACAATATTGCTTTAATTTTGTACATTTCACTTTGCATCAGCTCTTGCAGGTCCTTCCATGTCTTTCTGATAGCATCCTGCTCATCATTTTTTATAGTAAACTACATTAATTTAGTACTTTAAAGAGAGATTTCCTCACAATAAACCCATGAGGTTGATTATTGCAACAACTGTAATAGATAACATTTATATCATACCTTAATACCTGACAAAGAATTTTCTTCACAACAGCCCAGAAAAGTACTATATGTTTTGTCATCATCAATCAATCCTCATCTTCCTCCAATTATCATCAATCCATCAATCAATAAACCATCATCATCATCTTACATTACTCTTGCCTCTGCTTCAAACTTTTTTTCACAGTTACTATTGTTAACTGTTTTCCTCTATCTTATTTCCTTCCCATGATATTTACTCTATTTTCTATCTTCTTTTACCCTGTCCCTCCTCAAAAGTGTTTTGCTTCTGACTGCCCCCTCCCTCACTCTGCCCTCACTTCTTTCTCCCCTCCCTCCTTTTCTGCTTCCTCTCCTACTTTCCTGCAGGGTTAGATAGATTACTCCACCTAATGGAGTGTGTATGCTATTCCCTCCTTGAGCCACCTCTGATGAGAGTAAGGTCTGTGCACCACTCTTTCCCCATCTCTCCTCCCCCACTCCATAAGCCCTTTTCTGTTTCTTTCATGTGAGATTTCACTCCATTCTACCTCTCCCCTTCCTCCTCCCCCAGTGCAATCCTCTCAATTTTACCCTAAAGATGTCATCATGGGGCAGCTAGGTGACACAGTGGACAAAGCACCCACCCTGGACCAGGGGGCCCGAGACTAAATCTGGCCTCAGACATAAGACATTCACCAACTCCTTGACCCCAGGCATGCCATCCAACCCTGACTGCACCACAAAAAACAAAAACAAAAAAAGATAAACAAAAAAGAAATGCTTGACAGATATCATCCCTTTATAATCAATTCCCACCTGTGCAGGACAAGGACTTTTAAATTTTGGTCTTTATATATGAAGTACCAAGCACAGTGCCTGGCGTATAGTGTTGTTGTTGTTGTTGTTATTTTCAGTTATGTAGGACTCTTTATGACCCTGTTTTGGGTTTGTTTGGCAAAGTTAGTGGAGTGGTTTGCCATTTCCTTTTCCCAGCTCATTTTACAGATGAGGAAACTGAGAAAACATAGGAGAAGCTCCATAAGGGTAGGAACCGGATATGTGATTTCTTGGTGGGTGATACCAAGTTCTTCATTGTTAGGTGATAAAACTCCTTGATCAATGTAAGTCAGTATCTTCTCTATACCTTACATGAGTTGTCAAGTTAAAAGCTTAATAACTTGCCTAGAGATACATAGCCAGCATGTGTCCAGGGCAGGACTGGAATCCATGTCATCTGGCTAGCTTTCCACCACACCACACTGCTTAAGATATATTTATTAACTGGTTGATTGAAAGGCTGCTCTAAGTTTCAGCCAAACAAACCTAATTGCTCTTGGACAGACTGAAAATTCCATTTCTTACACCCATGACTTTGTACAGGTTTTCCGTTTTTCCTGTAGTAAACTCCCTCCTACCTCCACTTCTTAGAATTCCAAGCTTTCCTCTCTCTCTCTCTCCAGAGAGTTCCCTATGCCAATGAAATAACAAGTCCAGTCCAGCACTGAGCACAATGTGTGGCTCATGGCAGGCTGCTAATAAATGCTTCTTGACTTGACTTTCCCTAATAATAAATTAACTAGAATTTTTAAAGCACTAACCACTGCAGTTCCAGAACTGTTATCAGTGACAACCACCACCCCTCCACAATACAGATGGAAACTGTGTGACTTCAAAGATTATTCCATTCCCTACTTTTGAAATTGTGAATTCTGGACATGCTCTGAAAGCCTTGGATTCTTTGATGTTTTTTTGATAGAACCCCTGCTCTGGAGAACCTATATCCATTTGTATTTAGAGAGTCTTCAGTTCTTCCTTCCAGATGCTTATGCTAGCTATGTGACCACCAGACTAAACGGCTGCATTGCAATCTCCTTGTAACTTCCTCTGAGGACCACCCAGAAGCTGCAGCTGGTGCCCAATCCAGTGGCCTGTTTACACAGGAATGTGAGCCGAAAGCCTGTCCACGACCACAGTACCTATCCTTGGCCATCTGCAATGGCAACCCAGGCACTGGAAAGTCCAATCTAAAGACCCTGAAATACTTTGGACTTTAATTATCTTCAAGGAAGCCCTTCCTCCCACCCCCATTTCTGTCTCTGTGTCTTTGGGACAATTCAGATGTGCTGGGTGGGCTCCTCTGATTCAGTTCCCAAAGTCTGAACATGGAGGCCTAGCCAGGATTTGTTTGGGGAATACATAGCCCCACTCCCATGTGTCTGACTGACTCCAAATGGGTTAGGATGCAGACCACATTGGAAGAACTGTTTTGCCGAACAAATGTGTTTCTTTTTCACTGCATTCGAGTCTCCCTTTCTGGCTTCTTTCTCATAGTAGAAGAACACAGTCCCTGTAAGCTGGGTGGGGGGCAAAACTCTCCCTGTGGCCCTTTCATTGATTCTTCAAGGCCAGCCAAGCTCATGCCTGGATACCCCAGGAGAAGGCTTGGCTCTTGTTATAGCCACATGGAGGCTAAATAATGGCTTTTTTCCCTCTACTTTGAAAACCAGTGCCCAGAAAAGCTGGCCTGGATGAGAGTAGCAGGCATGGAGACAGAACCATGTGCCCACATAGCCACACTCGCCCTACAGATATCCCCCACTTAAAGCAAAATATTCTTGAGTAGAGTTTCTAACATTTTTATGTTGGTATATTGGGGGACAGGGGAAACCAGCCAATGAAAGCTCAGTCTTTAAGTGATATGCAGTGTTCTCTGCCTCGTGCCAATTCTTATGGACACTTGGTGAGTCTGTTTCCAGAAGTTCATGATAGAAGATCCTTTTCTCTCTGTGTCTTGGGGCATGTACAGGTATCCCTCCTGTTTCCTTTTGCCTGACTTAATGATGAGGGAAAGCCTTTATGGTGCATGCATTAAGGACTAGGCTTTTGAGGACCAGTTCCCCCATTAAATTTGTAAATTGTGTCCTATTTAAATTACACTAGGGAGCATGCAGGAAGTTCACTGCAAATAATTTCTTGGATGAAAAAAAATCATAAGATCATATATATGGATCTGGAAGAGACCTCAGAAGCCAAGTAGTCTAATACTTTATTTAGAGATGAGGAAACTGAAGCACAGTGAGTTTAACAAAGTGGCCCAACATTAAAGAGTTAGAAAGAAGGAGTGGAAGGATTTGAACCAAGTTCTGCCAGATTTAATGCTCTGTTCTACTATAATGTTTTGAACCATCCCTAAACTAGTTTATTTTCATTCTAATTCCAGATTTATATATCAGCCTGGTTTAAAGAAAGGCATACTTTAACTTCATTTAACAAATGTTTTTTGGGGGAGGGGCAATGAGGGTTAAGTGGTTTGCCCAGGGTCACATAGCTAGTAAGTGTCACGTGTCTGGCGTCAGATTTGAACTCAGGTCCTCCTGAATCCAGGGCTGGTGCTTTATCCACTGTGCCACCTAGCTGTACCAACAAACATTCATTAAGTATCAAACTATGTAAGATGTTGTGTTGTAGCTGGGGATATAATAATAAGAGTCAGGGCATAGTACCTGTCATCATGAGATTTATATTTTATTTAGCAGACCTTTACACTCATCATTTGACTCCACCTGTGCACCCAATGCCAGATCTATATAGCCCTGTGTGGCCTTCGAAAATGTAGAGAGAAGCAGCCAGTCACCGGGCAAGCTAATAATGTGAGATCTCTCCTCCCCACTCATAGAAGAATTAACCAAAAATGTGAATGTACCATGTAATTGTTCTCTGCACTTAACCACAATAGAGTTCATGAGACTAGAGCTAGGCTGGGAGAAGGAAGGAGGAGAAGCAGAGACAGGGAGAGCAGTGAGCTCAGGAACTTCCTTATTTTTTGATACCTTAAAGAGGCTGAGGAATCTCTGATAGCAAGGCCACCTTCCTCAAATATGTTCTGGGGGCAAACTTTCCTTCAATTCACACCTCAACCCCATCCATATAGTCAGGCGTTTCAGGATAGGGAAGGCATCTCATGAACACATCCATGCAACTCATGGAGCATGCTGGAGTGAATTTCTACGTTCCCATCCCCCTTTCCCCTGGGACCCATGCAAGCTGACTCAACTAAAGGCCAAGCTTTAGACTCTGAGCTAGATGTCAGGTAAATTACATCTATACTATTTCCCTGGTTTTCCAGACTAATAGACACAAAGGAGGCAATAGAGAATTAGGAATCATGAAGACCGGGAGTCTAGTTTTGCCTATGACAAGTAAGGGCATGTAAGTTAATCTCTTAGTGCCCATGACAACACCTTGAAGATTGTAAATTGCTGACTTGCCTAGATTAAAGAAGTTTGTGCAGCCAGGCAGTACAGTAGATAGAATGATGGGTCTGAAGTTAGGAAGACTCATCTTCCTGAGTTCAAATCTACCCTCAGACACTTACTATCTGAGTGTCCCTAGGCAGGTCATTTCACCCTGTGTGCCTTAGTTTCTTCTTCTGTACAATGAGCTGGAGGAGGGAATGGCAAACCACTCTAGTATCTTTGACAAGAAAACCCCAAAGGGGGTCATGAAGTGTTGGACACAAGAAATGACTCAACAATGACAACAGAAGCTGGAAAAATAAAACAAAACCACTATAATTACCATGTCCACCAAAAATGGAAATTAATCTCCAAGTATATGCATTTCTTTTCATTATTATTTATTTCTGTTAAAAATTCTTTTTAAATTTTGAGCTCCAAATTATTCTCCTTCCTCCCACCTGTCCCTCACCCACTAAAGAACCAAGCAATATGGTATCAATTATACATTTGAAATAACGCAAAACATATTTCTTTATTAGCCACATTGCAAAAAAGATCAAGAAAAATAAAGAAAGTGAGAAAATTATACTTCATTTTGTACTCAAAGCTCATCAGTTCTCTTTCTGGAGGTGTATAGCATTTTTTACCATGAATCCTTTAGAATTATCTTGGATAATTGTATTGATCACAGCTGCCAAATCTTTCACAGTTGATCATCATCACCAAATTGCAGTTACTATGCACAATGATCTCCTACTTCTTCTCACTTCACTTTGCATCAGTTTACATAGGTCTTACCATGTTTTTCTGAAACTACCCCACTTATCACTTCTTATTGTACAATAATACCTGATCATAATCATATGCCACAACTTGTTCAGGCATTCCCAATTGATGACCATCCCCTCAATTTTCAATTCTTTGTCACCATAAAAAACTGCTATAAAATTTTTGTACATAGAGGTCCTTTTCCTTTTTCTTTGATCTATTTGGTATATAGACTTACTAGTGATAATCCTGTGTCAAAGGGTATATGCAGCTTAATAGCCCCTTGACCATAGTTCCAAATTGTCTTCCAGAATGCATGGATCAGTTTACAACTCCACCAACAACTTATTAGTGTACCTGTTTTCTCAAATCTCCTCCACTATTTGTCATTTATCATAGATGTGATATGGTACCTCTTAGTTTTACTTTGTCTTTCTGTAGTTCATAATGATTTAGAGAATTTTTTTTCACTTGACAGCAGATAGCTTTGATTTATTCTGAAAACTTCCTGTTCATATCCTTTGACCATTTGTAAATAGGGAAATGGCTCTTATTTTTATAATTTTGACTCAGTTCCCTCTATGTTTGAATAATGAAGCCTTCATCAGAGGAACCCGTAATTTGTTTTTTCTAAATTATTACTTCATTGTCTATGGTACCTTTTAGCAAAGTGCACTGTCCCTGATTATCTCTTTCAATTAGATCTCTTTTTGCTTTTGCTTTGTCTGAGATCTTGATTGCCACTCCTGCTTTTTTTTTTTACCTCAGCTGACACATAATAAATTCTGCTTCAGCCTCTTATTTTAATTTTGTGTGTTTCTTTCTATTTCAAGTGTGTCTCTTGCAAACAACATATTGTTGAAATCTCATTTCTAATCCACTCTATTAACTTTTGTTTTATGAGTGAACTCATCCCATTTACATTCACAGTTATGATTAGTAACTGTGTATTTCCCTAAATCCTTTATTCTTCTGGTTATTTTTCTTTCTTCCTTTTCATTCTGTCCCTCCTCAAAAATCTGTTTTGTTTTTGATCATCATTCCTCTTAGTCTGCCTTTCCCATTTCTCTTATCCCCTTCCTCTGCAATTTTCTTATTAGGTAAGCTAGATTTCTCGTGTGTGTGTGTGTGTGTGTATTCTTCTTTTTGAAATAATTCTGATAAGTAACATTCAAACCTAGCCTAAAACCCCTGTCCACTCCCTGCTCAACTACAAAAGCCTTTTTTTTGAATGCCTCTTTTATGTGAGAAAACTTTCCCCATTCTACCTCTCCTTTTCCCCTTCTCCCAGAGCCTCCCTCTTTCTCACCCCTACATTTTTTGGAGATCATTCCAACATAATAGCCTCATGACCACGCCCTCTGTCTATGTAGACTTCTTCTAACTGTCCTAATAAGGATTAAGTTCTTAAGAGTTACATATATCATCTTCCTATGTAGCAATGTATACAGTTTAACTTTATTGAGTCTTTTATAACTACTCCTTTGTGATTATCTTTTTATGCTTCTCTTGGGTCTTCTGTATGTATGTCAAATTTTCTATTCAGCTTTGTTATATTCATCAGGAATGCTTGAAAGTCCTCTCTTTCATTAAATATACATTTTTTTTTTCTCGTAAAGGATTATATTCTGTCTTGCTAGGTAGGTTATTCTTGATTGTAATCCTGGCTCCTTTGCCTTCTGGAATATTATATTCCAAACCCTCTGTTCCTTTAATGTGGAAGCTGCTGAATCGTGTGTGATCCTGACTCTGGCTACATGATATTTGAATGGTTTCTTTCTAAATGCTTGTAATATTTTCTCCTTGACCTGGGACCTCTGGATTTGGCTATACTATTCCTAGGAGTTTATATTTTGGGATCTCTTTGAGGAGCAGATTGGTGGATTCATTTAATTTCTATTTTACTCTCTGAATCTAAGATATCTGGACAGTCTTCCTTCATAATTTCTGAAATATTATGCCTAGGATCTTTTAATCATGTTATTCAGGTAATCCAAATAATTCTTAAATTATTTCTCTTTGATTTTTCCAGGTCTGTTGTTTGTGGGGTTTTTTTTCTGATGAAATATTTCACATTTTCTTCTATTTTTTCTATTCTTTTGACTTTGTTTTATTGTTTCTTGAAGTCTTATGGAGTCATTAGTTTCCATTTGCCCAATTATATATATATATATTTTTTTTTTTTTTTTTTGCGGGGCAATGGGGGTTAAGTGACTTGCCCAGGGTCACACAGCTAGTAAGTATCAAGTGTCTGAGGTCGGATTTGAACTCAGGTACTCCTGAATCCAGGGCCGGTGCTTTATCCACTGCGCCACCTAGCCGCCCCCCCCCCAATTATATTTTTAAGGATTTATTTTCTTCAGTGAGTTTTTGTAACTCCTTTTTCCATTTGAACTATTCTTTTGAGGGATGGGGGTACTAATTGAAGGCATCTTCTTAGCATAGCCTTCTTTGTCTTGGTTTCCAACTCCTCAGCCATTTTTGTTCTCTCCTTCACAGTCCAAGGATTGAGAATTTTGGTTGAGAAAACAGAAACAAAATTCAAAGTTAAGCACTTCTTTCTGTTATCTTTTATCAGGAAACAGGAGCAATTGGATGAAGTTATATAGAAGGAGGTTTGAGCTCATCATAAGGAAAAAAAAAACAACATCTCAGCTGTGATAGTTGCTCCAAAGTATAATGTGCTGCCTCCAGATATGATGAATTCGCCATCACTGGATGTTTTCAAGTGGAAGTGGGATGACCAGTTCTCATCAGTGTTCACAACTGAGCTGCATTGGGTAACCTCTGCAATGCATTACAACTCCCTGGGTAGTATGACTCTTAAATAACTAGAGTTTTTAAAGATAGATCCTTAGGCAAAGCCCTAGGTAAAAGAATCCATCTTTTGCCTCCTTTCTTACCTAGCCTTAATCACTATAAGGACATTGCCTCAAGCAAACTGAGACCTGGGAAAGACATTAGCTTAAAAAGGCCAAGGTCTTCTACTACATCTGGGAAGAGCCTTCTCCAGTCATTTTTTTTTTTATTTAGGCAATGGGGGTTAAGTGACTTGCCCAGAGTCACACAGCTAGTAAGTGTCAAGTGTCTGAGGCCGGATTTGAACTCAGGTACTCCTGAATCCAGGGCCGGTGCTTTAACCACTGCGCCATCTAGCTGCCCCTCTCCAGTCATTTTGATCTATATCTTGCCATTGGCCCCACATGGCTCTGGAGGAAAGAGTGAGGCTGGTGCCTATGCCCAGCTCTTTCTCACTTAAATCCAATTCATTGCAAGTCATGACATCACCTCTGAGATGTCATGGCTCTCTTCTAGAAAGGACAAGCAACAATGATAAAAACCTTTTAGGCAAGTCTGATGCTATTGAGAGTCCCTTCAGAAAATGCATGAGGTAGAATCTGATCTCCTACTTATACTTATAGTGGAGAAAGGGAAATAGGTGAAGAGAAAAAAGGTATATGGGTTTTTGTTGTTGTTGTTGTTGTTTTGTAGAGAGCTTCTAATATAAGGATCACTGTGCCCAGAAGCACTACTAATACAAATCCGATCATGTGATTCTCTTTGTCTTATACTTCCCTTTTATAAAACATAAAAGGATTAGAAAGAGGAACTGGGAAAGAGATTTAAAGTGTTTATATTTCCTTAGTAAGGGTCTTTTGTAAGTTTCCATTCCACTCTGAATAGGAAGAGTCCTGAAGAATGCTATATTTTTCATGGCATTGTCCTCTCCCTGCAGTGTTCTTTTACTTTTCTGCCTCAGTCCTACAATGTTGTTTTCCTTCTTCCTTTCCCAATGACTACTTCTCTGCTTTTGAAAATTATCCATTAAAATTGTATCAATTTCATTTTTTTTTTGGTGAGACAGTATGTGGAAAGGCCAGAGCAAAATTAGATTTTTCTTGGACATCGGCGCCCAGTTAGCAATCCAATTCCATGTGTTTCTATTGAGACATTAGGATTTGATATAATTTGAGGCAGAAAACATTTTAAAAATGAAACAATCGGATTTTCTAGATGGTCTTGGGGACCACTTAGCTTAAGAGAATACACTTCCAAATCAAAAGCCTTTCAATCATTTTAAATATTATTTGGATGATATTTGCTCTGTCTGTAGAAGCAGTGTGAATGTGTATTGAATGTTTGACTGGCTCATGCACACATAGATGATGTATGAAATTATTATTTCATATTTTTCTGGTGTTTGCATTGCAAGTGACATCTGGCTGACAGGAACTTGGAGAAATGGGAGATGAAGTGAATCCTGCACTTACCACGAGAATCCTATTTATCAAAAGGTTTCAGGTTGGTCTATCTTGGTGGAATGTGTAAAACTTGGGAGTGAGGACCAGGAAGCAGGGCGTGGATATTGTGTGTTGTTGGGTGGTGTGGATATTGTTTATTGTAAGGTATATGTGTTTGATTTTGTTGAGCGCATATGGTTTTTTGGGAGGGTTTTGTTTGTTTTGGGGGGACAATGAGGGTTAAGTTACATGTTTTTACTCTGGAAATTGGACATAGTTTTTTCTTCTGTTCAAAACATTGAATGTAAATTCCTTAGGATTTGGGGTTGTTTCCTTTACTGCAGTTCCCAGCACAATGCCCGATAAATAGTAAGTGATTGATCAATGCATGTTGATCAATTAGTCATAAATTAATATTTCAAGTTATATTTAGTATAACATACAAGTACCCTATGTGGATTCAAAGATTCCAGGAATAGCTTTAATATAGATTTTATGTACAAAAGCAGATTGTAGATATGTGCCAGTATCAACCTAAGAGAATCACAATTCACTCATTTTCCCCCATCTTAAGGTAATATACTAAACTATGGATATAGAGTCAGGTGTGCCTACACACACATGCATGGACTTATACTTTTCCAGGAAACAGTGCTTAAAAGTTATCAGTTCAAATAAGCTAAATAACATGGCCTCTTAGACCTACAATTTGAAAGAGATTAGGCCAGGCTTAAAATAAACCAACCTGTGAAAATACACAACTCTCAAAAAGAATGAAAATACATCTAGGATCAAATATAAACTCATCTAGCTTTCAGAATCCTTTTAAACTTGACCCAACCTATCTTTCTAGTCTGATTGAACATTACTCCCCTTCCCACACTCTAGAGTACAGCCAAACTGGTTTTCTTATTATTCCTCACATAAAACACTCAATCTTCCATCTTCCTGCCTTTGTACTAAATTTCCTCAATGTCAGGAAGTGATCCCTTCCCCTTCTGCCTCACAGAATCTTACTTCCTTTAAGACTCAAGTCAAGTACCTTCCTCTACATGAAGCCCTTTCCAAACCCTACAGTTGCTATTGTCCTCCCTCCCCGAACTACCCTATATTTATTGCGCGTGGATTCTGTGTCTAGTTTTGTATATACATATAGTCTCCCCTAGTGGAATGTAAGCTTCTTGAGGGTATGACTATTGTCTTTGTATGCCCAGTACCTAAGGCACTGCTTAGCTCATTATGGAGGTTTAAGAAATGCTTGTTTCTTGAGTGACTTGTTGAGCACTAATTATATCACATACTGTGTTAGGACCAAGGACAGTGCCAGTCAGTTATATGTTATATGTAGCTCTTCTAGTCCTCAATATTTTATGTTACCCCAGTTGTATCATGCTGGAATTGACAGAGTCTGTGGTTCATCCAAATACTGGTGACTACAAACATTTATCAAGAGTTGAATGAGGGGGCAGCTAGGTGGTAAAGTGGATAAAGCACTAGCCCTGGATTCAGGAGAACCTGAGTTCAAGTCTGGCCTCAGACACTTGACATTTACTAGCTGTGTAACCCTGGACAAGTCACTTAACCCTAATTACCCTGCAAAAAAAGAGTTGAATGAAATATAATATCAGTGATCTAGAAGTCAATTCTTCAGACTGCATAATAATGACTGGCACCTTAAATCTTCAATATTTTACACGTAGTATCTCATCCTATGGCTATTATAATAGGCATTTTATACAGTTATGGTCATTAAGCCTCAAGAAAGTTAAATGACTTGTCTAAGATTACACATAGCAAGTAGGTGAGATTTGAACCCAATGGTGCAATGGATGGATCACTGGCTTATAATCAGGACAACCTGAGTTTTGAATCCTTTCACAGTTACTGATTGGCTGACTAAGCCTATGAAAATCAATTAATATCTTTCACACTTAGTTTTTCATCATCTGCAAAATAGAGATAATTATAGAACCTACCTTAAAGGGTCATCATGAGGATCAAGTGAGAAACTATAAAAAGCACTTTTAAAATTTTAAACTGCTATATAAATACTATTATCTTTCTCTTCATCATCATCATCTTCCTCTCTCCCTCTTCCTCCTTCTCATCATCTATCATGACTATGTCTTCCAAACTTTAAGTCTGACATACTCACCACCTACTATTCTTAGCTGCCTCTTTCTATATAATTACTCCTAAGAGGGTGAGGTCAGGCTAGACCACAGAGATGCCACAAGTTACTGATGTGTCAGTTAGCAGGCCAATAATTTATTTATGGATGAAAAGATGGAATTATATATTGGTCGTTATTAGATCTGTTATGTACCCCCATCTTCCTCTGATATTAAAAGAAAACTGGAAGACCTCTATCTACTCCATGGCAATGGGTTATCCACAAGAACAATACATTTAAGTTTTCCTTCTATAGGTAAAGCTGAATGAGAATTTCACAGAAGGAGAAGATGGGAGGGGGTTATGATCTCCATCAGTAAAGGGATACTCCATGAAATCATGTTTTCACCATTGAATATACACCAACATATGGATCACAGATATAATTTACCTCTAGAATATTACTCATTGTCTTTGAGAGTCTGGCACCCATTGCTTTTCCCTAATCCCCTGTGTTATAGGTATAGAAAGGGAAGCAGTACAGTGTATAGAGCACTGGACCTGGAATCAGGAATAAATGAGTTCAGATTCAACCTCAAACACTTGCTAGGTTTTCAACCCTGGGCAACTTACTTAACCCTTATTTGCCTCTATTTCTTTATCTATAAAATGGAGATAATAATAGAACCTACAAAACAAGGTTGTTGTGAGGATCAAATGAGATAATATCTGTAAAGTGCTTAGCACAGTCCCTGCTATATAGTAAGTGATATATACATGCTGCTTATTGTTATTATTGGGCAGCTAGGTGGCTCAGTGGATAGAGTGACACACCTAGAATGAGGGAGACCTAAATTCAAATCAGGCCTCAAACACTTACTAGCTGTGTGACCCAGGACAAGTCACTTTACCCTGCTTGCCTCAGTTTCCTCATCTGTAAAATTATCTGGAGAAAGAAATGGTGAACCATTCCAGTCTCTTTGCCAAGAAAACCCCATAGTCAGACACTATTAAACACGACTAAACCACAATGATTGTTATTGCTATCATTATCAGTTATCATCATCATTCTATGTCCTATTATCGGAGGACCTTGTTGTCATCATTAATCTGATCCCTGAGAAGGTATTAGTTGATAAATTTATTATATATCAGTGGAAAGTCATAAATGCTTGCTGAGCATTGAATATAGACTGAATAATAAATTGATGTATTAAATCTCTTGAGGACCTTTGCATTAAATAAGAGGTACTTGAAGGCTCTTCTGAACAAACTCTAGTTTGTCAATGTCCCTCTTAAAGTCTGACACCTATAACCATATCTATTGTGCCACATTTTATCTAGTTAGCATAATGGGATGATCACCTTTCGTGTTTTGAATGCTATTTTTCTTAATGCAGCCTAAGATTGAATTAGCTTTTCTGATATCCACATCACATTTGTGCTTTGTGTTGAGCTCAGAATCAAGAAAAAGACATTTTACTACATAAACTGCTAGTAAGACCTTTCATCCATATTTGCTCTCTGAACCTAATGCAGAATTTTCTATTTATTCCTATTCTAATCCATCTTATATTATTTTACCCATCATTCTAACCTGCGGAGATTAAAAAAAATGTATTCTCTCATTCAACATACTAGCTAACTCTCTGTGATGACTTTGTATCATTCACAAATTTACTAAGCATGACTTTTTCCTTCTCTGTCTTATCTATGTTACTGACACAAACATTGAACCAGATAGGGTTGAGGATAGAGGTATGTAACACATTGCTTTGACACACAATACCTTTAAGGTGGATAATGATGTACTAGTCTATTTGGATATGGTCATTTGACCAACTAAGTATCCTTCTAACTGTACCACCATCCAATCCATATTTTTCTAAGTCAAAAAAATTTTAGGAAAAAAAATAAACTAGGTGAATGGCAGAAAAAGAAATCAGAAGATCAATATCTGAGTCCTAGCTTTACCACTTACTGTGTAATATTTTTTTTAATAATAAATGTTCTTATTTATTGTTGGGGGTTCATCCGTCTTTCCCTTCCTCCCCTTCCCCTTCCCTGAGGCAATCAGATATGGGTTATACATGTATGATCATGTAAAACATTACCATGTTTGTCATTTTGTATAAGAAAACTTGATTAAAAGAAAAAAGTGAAAAATAGTATGTTCCAGTAACATCAGTTCTTTCTTTGGAGGTGGATAATATGTTTCATCAATAGTCCTTAGGGATTGCCTTGATTATTGTATTGTTGAGATTAATCAAGTCATTCACAATTCTTCATCAAACAATATTTCAGTCTCTGTGCACAACGTTCTCTTGGTTCTGTTCACTTCACAATACATCATTTCATGTATGTCTTTCCAGGTCTTTCTGAAGTCATCAAGCTTGTCTTTTCTTATAGCACAATAATATTCCATCACCATCAAAGACCACAGTTTGTCTAGCCATTCCCCAATTAACAGGCTTTCCTTTGACTTCCGATTCTTAGCCACCACAAAAAGAGCTGCTAGAAATATTTTTTGTACGAATAGGTCTTCTTCTTCTCTTTTGGGGTCTTACTGTGTAATCTTAAGAAAGTCATGTAGCCTCTCTGAGACTCAGTATACTCATCAATAAAATGAGAATAATATACCTATACTTAGAAATAAATCTGAACTTTGAGTCATACGACTTGGGTTCAAATTTTTATTCTGTTGTTTGCTGATTGTGGAACCTTGGATGACATTTTGCCTCTCTATGTGTCAGTTTTCAAATTTGTGAAATGACCCAAGACTCAAATATCTAGAATTAGATATTTCTTCTTTCTTCTAGATGCAGAATTGGGAACCAGAGAGGCTAAAGGATTTGCCCAGCACAATTTGTACAGCTAAAATTCAAACTCAGCTCCCTTGATGCACAGCTCATTATTATTTCCAAAATACTATGTTGCTCTCTTGTTGGAATTGTTAGTAGGAAAGGACTTTGCAAACTGCAATAAATAAATAAATAAAGTTATTTTAATGATTATGATCGTTAATCGTCTGGTTGAAATCCAAACTCAGTGTGTAGCAGTTCCCTGTTCTACCACTCTAATAATCCTGTCAATGAAGGAAATGAGGTTATTCTGGCATCGTTCATTTTCCATGAACCCATGCTGGCTCCCACATGTTATTTCTATAACATTCAGCCATGCTCCTATAGAAACAGACTTGTTCGTTAGTTTGGGGAAAAAACACAATTGATAAATGGTCTAAGGATAGGAACAAGCAGTTCTCAAGGGAACAAACCCAGGCTATCTATAGCTGTCTGAAAAAAAAATGCTCCAAATCACTACTAATTAGAGAAATGCAAATTAAAGCAATTTCAAGATTCTACCTCAGAGTTAGTTATCAAAGTAGCATAGATGACAGAAAAAAATGATAAAGGCTGTGGAGCTATGGGAAAACAAGAACACAGACACATTGTTGGCAGACCTGTAAATGAGGGCAACCATTATAGAAAGCAATATGGAATCAGACCTAAAATGCTTACCCAAGCTATACCACTACTAGACCTGTACCCAAAAGTCATCAGAGAAAGAGGAAAAAGTCCTATATGTGCAAAAATACTTATTATAGTAGCTCTCTATATGGTAGCAAAAAACTGAAAACTAAGGGAATGTTCATCAATTAAGAATAATCAACTAAGTTGTATGTGAATATGATGGATTATCTTTAGTCCATCTGTGCTTTAAGAAATGAGGGAATAGATGATTTCTGAGAGTTCTGGGAAGTCTTATATGAATTGATGCAGAGTGAAGTGAGCAAAACCAGGAAAAACAATTTTTACTATATAATATCACTATATAAAAAAGAACAATTTTGAGAACTGACATAAATGGATAAGGAAGGAAATAAACAGGATTAGGAGAAAAATTTATACCTTAATAACAATATTGTAAAACAAAAATTTTGAAAGCTATAAGTACTACTATCAACAATACAATGACTATTTTTTGTATATTGTCATTGAGGGAATTTGTTTTGCTTTGTGGTATAAGAAATTTGTCTTTCTTTTTTTTTAGTGGGATGGGAATGGAAGGGAAAGAAAAACACTCACTGATAATTACAAACAAAAGAAGTGTGCTATAGATGTGGAATATGCATTCATTTTCAGATAAGGTCATTGTATTATTCATTTTACTTTGTTACAAGAGATCTCTCCTGAGGAAAGGGCAATCTGTAAATATTTGTGAAATAGAAACAAAACATATCAATAAAACTTTCATTAAAATAACAACAGGGGCAGCTAGGTGGTGCAGTGGATAAAGCACTGGCCCTGGATTCAGGCAGACCTGAGTTCAAATCCAGCCTCAGACACTTGACACTTACTAGCTGTGTGAGCCTGGGCAAATCACTTAACCCTCATTGCCCCACAAAACAAAACAAAAACAAATACAAATACAAAAACACAAAAACACAAAACACAAAACAACTATAATAATGACTTTAAAAAACCCCACAGGGCTCAGCCACATTAGATGCCATCATGAAAAGCCCTAACTCCCACCCAATTTGATGCTATAATGGATAGATTCATGGGTCTAGAGCCAGGAAGACCTAAATTCAAATCCAGCCTCAGACAGTTACTTGCTATGTGACCCTGGGCAAGCTCAGTTTTCTACCCTTTAAAATGGAGGTGATAATAGCAACTTCCAGGACCATTGTGTGAATCAAATGAGATGTTATAAATAAAGCACCCTGCAAACCTTAAATTTCCACATAAATGAAAGCAATTAAGATTCTTAGGATCAGATGATTTGAAAGTTAGAAAGAACCTGAGAAATCAGCTAGTCTAAATAACTTTTTTTTTTTATAGCTGAGGAAAGTGAGTCTGAAAGACATGAAATAAATCACTCCAAATCACAGAATAACAGAGGCAAGATTTGACCCTTTCTTCAAGTACTTGTAGATGGCAGAATAAGGTATGAAGCCTAGACTCTTCGAGTCCAAATCCAACCCCCTTTCTTCTCCAGGGTTTCTTGACCTGCTTTGTACCATGGACCCTTTGGCAGAAGTAGGGCCATCTTTATAGAGCCCTCCTCAGAATTGTTGCCTCCATTCCTAATTGAAAGAAATGTTAAATTTCAGTTACAGGTAAGTGGAAATATATATGGATTTTTTTGTCTCATCGAAGTTCACTGATCCCCTGAAATCTATTCACAGACCCTATAGACCCAAGTTGAGAATCTCTGGTCTACACTATGTTGCTTTTCTCCAAGAAACTGTATTGTGCAGTAGGAAAGATGAGAAAAGGAAGCTAGAAGTCCAATCTTTGCCTTCAAGAAGCTCATTAGTGGGTGTGAATATAGCATGTTGTGTAAGGTAGGTAGGAAGATTGAGGATTATAACCACAGGTAGAACTCAGCCTTATCTTTACCATGGAAAATAGTGATATGTTTGCTTGTTTTTGAAATGATACTTAGTCTTGGTTAAAAAGGTTCTTCCTCCTGACTGATGCATCTGCCCCAATGGTCAAGAAGCACTGATGACTGAAAAAGGCTGCCTTTTAACCCTGCCCATTGAAAAAGGCTCATCATTCTAAATGAAATCTTTGCTAAAGCGGATGAACTTTACAAATGGACAGTGACATTAAGCAATTTCCAGAGGTGCCCTACAATCTGATTTGGGCTCTCACATACATGATAAATCTCTCTCTGCTAAAATCTTTCAAATCTCCAATTAAAGCTGGTAACTGGAGCCTAATGACTGCTTTTCAAATGGCCATAATTTGGTCTTTTATGATGCTCACCAAAGCCTTGCAGTTATGATGTGAACCAGAAATATACATTTAAGCATGTATAGCCTGTCTGCCTCTGAAATCTTGATCTTAAAATTAAATCTGAAGGTTTAACAAAAATTGTAAAAGTAAGCATCCCTCTGAAACATTGAAAACTAACTAGAAATATAGATTAATAATAGCAATGATTCATATTATTATTATTATTTCTTACTGACTTTAAATACAGCATAATAAGCATTCACTATTCAATGCTGATTTTTAATGCATACTTACCCCTATGGGGTGATGAATGACTGATACACAAGTTAGTGAACTATGAATTTATTTAATGAAGGAACAAAATGGAATTTATTGGTCATAATTAGACTAGTGAGATACTTTTGCATTCCTTTGATATTAAAAAGAAAAAAAGAAAAACTTTCACAGCCATAATTAATCTGCTGTGAATTTATTAGAAAACCTGCATGAGAATTCCATATATGCATATATATGGTATATGCACATAAGTATATGCATGTGCATATATAATATGAGTGTATATGTATGTGTGTATGCACATGCACATGCACAAACATATAAATATGTCTCTTGGAATTCAGAGCTTTTAGTAATAGCTTATACCCTTTTAAAATCACAAAAGGTAATATAAGGAGGAATAATATTTAGAACTTTGAAGAAAAAGAGGCTGGTAGTGAGTTTCCTGTTATGGAGGTATTCAATCATAAATTATATGGCTTCTTGTTTGGGGCGTTGTATATGGGCTGGAGTGTAGGCAGATGAATATTAAGGTTCCTTCCAGATCTAAGATTCTAAGATTGCCTGAAATTGGTCTACAGGGTAAGAACATTTTCTAAGAGTCCCAATATGAGAAGGAAGAGGTGGGATCTTGGAGTTTACCTGGTCCCAGAATCCTACACACACACACACACACACACACACACACACACACACACACACACACACACACACACAGAGTGTACAACTTTTTCCAATGATTTGAATGAAATCATAAATGGCATGCTTACCATTGCTTATGAACAACACAGTTGTTAGGGATAGCTAATAGGATAGATAAAGAAATTGGGATGTTAAATAATTTGACAAGCAAAAGCTTTGAACATCCAGTTACCTGATTTCACAACCCATGGGTCATCCTTGACTCTCTCCTTATCTTCAATCCCCATAGTTAAGCAATTCACAATTCCTGATTCTACCTCTACTGCATCTTTCTCATGCATCTGCTTCTCTCCAATCACATCATTTTTACCTTAGGTCAGGCCCTCATTCTCTCTATCCCAAATTATTAAAATAGATTTTTACTTGGTCTCTATATTTGTAATATTTCTTCATATCAGTCCATACACCAAACAACTGCTAAAATGATATTAATTAAACACACATTAAACTCTAATCAAATATCTTCCATGGCTCCCCATTGCCACTAGGATAAAACAGGAAATCACCACCTTGGCATTCAAACCCCCCACCCCCACACACACATAAACATATAGCCTAGGTTCTATCCATATTTCCACTCATTTCATATTAATCCCCTTCGTGCCCTCTCAAGTCTAATCAGATCAATCTGTTCCCCTTTTCCCATGCATGACATTTTATCTTTTGCCATTTTTGTCTTTGTGCCAATTGCCCTTCATGGCTGGGATGCACTCACCAATTCAGAGAACCTCCCACTTCCTTATAAACATAGCTCAGACACTGCCTGATGCACAAGGTATCTTTTGATCCCTTTGCCAAACCCAAGTTGTTCAGTGCTCTCTCCCCATGGAAGTCATTTTGTATTATTTTTTATTTACTTGTACTTAACAGCAGATGGACAAGAATGACACAAAATAATCATGTACACATGGGATAGGATCTGTATGGCTGGATGGAATCTCCATATCATTGATGAAAACACATGAGACCCGTTTGAACATTTTGTGCATGCCTTGAATTGACTTACTTGGGTAGAAGTAGTATCCCCTCCCCACTCTCTACCTACAGTACAGTGGAAACTCCTTTCATGCAGGTGCTCTTTCATTCCAGTCTTTATTTTTTAAAATTTTATTTTATTTTATTTATGATATATAATTAAATTTTGTACACATATCAAACATAGATATAATATACACATACACAGACAGGTATGTAACATATATAATGCATATTTCTATGTTATTACATTTAGATATACGTAGAAATAATGTAGTACATATAATTCAGTATTTTAAATCCATCCTCTTCCTTTTTTTTTTTTTTTAATAAATAGTCATTCCAGTCTTTATATCCTAAGAAGCTCTTTCTAGCATAGGGCCTTGCATATATGTAGCACTTAATAAATGATTGTTGAATTTAATTCAATCGAATGAAGCCATATTTAGTAAAAGATAAATTGCAAGACAACCACTTAATTTTTCTGGTGTTTTTGTTTTAGTTTAACCTTTTTTGTTTTGTTTCTTGTTTTTGTTTTTTTGCAGGGCAATGAGGGTTAAGTGACTTGCCCAGGGTCACACAGCTAGTAAGTGTCAAATGTCTGTTGCCAGATTTGAACTCAGGTCCTCCTGAATCCAGGGCTGGTGCTTTATCCACTGTGCCACCTAGCTGCCCTCTTTAACTTTTGTTTTTACAGCACTTTTCTGTCTGAGGATATCCATTCTTCCTCCTCTATCTAGTAAATCATCCCTGTAACAAAAGGGAGAGAGGGAAAGGAAAGGGGGAAAAACTTCACCAAAACCAGGAAATATATCTACCAAATATGACAAAATCTACACTATTCCATTCTCATAGTTCTCCATGTCTACAAAGTCAGGAGAGAAGTTATTTTTTAAACTCTTCTTGAGGGCCAAGCTTGGTCATTTAATGATACAGCGACATTTAGTTCTTTTTATTTTATTTTAGTTTTAATTTATGAAATAACATAACTACACAAGTACAGACTGGAGAGTAGTGGCTAGACAGCTGTCTTCATGAAAAGGTCTGAGGTTTTGAATGGCTATGAGAATACTAAGGGGTGACAGTGTGCTATGGCAGCCCCAAAAGTTGAATGTCATCTTTGGTTGACTTCTTGGTAGTTTTGTGCCCCAAACTGAGGAAGGTAGAGAATCAAGTAGTTACACCATTCTCTGCTCTGAATAGAATACATCTAGGGCATTACATTAGTTTTTCACACCACAACCTAAGAAAGATACTGACAAGCTAGGAGGTGCCAGAGGAAGGTAACCATTGGCAAATGAGATTAGTTTGAAGAAATATAGATGTTTAGTGAGCAGAAAAAGAAAAAAAAAACTTTAGTGGAGACAGGAGAGAGGTATTCAAATACCTGAAGTGCTGTGATGTGATGTTATCCTGATCTGACTATAGAGAAAAGATTTAAGACAATTTGTTAGGCATTACAGGCATATAGCTGTGGGGTAAGCATAGGGATAGAGAGAAAGAGAGAGACAGACAGACAGACAGAAAAAGAGACAGAGACAGAGAGAAACAGAGAGAATACTTCCTGCCAAGTGCTGTTTTAAGCATTGGGGAATACAAATAAGTATTCCCACAAAGAGGTACAATTCCAAGGTGGGAAGACAACACATAAAAAATTCTGGAAAGCTGGAGTGGAGTGGAGTATAACAAAGCAGGATGGAACAGAAAAGGCCCAGAGCAGAATCCATCATGTTTCATCTAAAGTGAAAAAGTGCAGGGGGAGCAATCATTGTCTCAGACAAAGCAAAAGCAAAAATAGACATAATTAAAAGAAATAATCAGATAAACTACACTTTGCTAAAAGGTGCCATAGACAGTGAAGTAATATTTTTAAAAAATAATACAATTTCCCTGATGGAGGCTTCATTTCTCAAATATCTAGGGAACTGAGTCAAATTTATAAAAGGTAAGAGCTATTCCTCAATTGATAAATGGTCAAAGGATATGAAGAGTTTATAGAAGAAATCAAAGCTATCTAAAGTCATATGAAAAATGCTCCAAATCACTATTGACTAGAGAAAGGCAAAGTAAAATTGCTCTGAGGTATCCCCTCACACCTGTCAGAAATGACAAATGCTGGAGGAGATATGAAAAAGTAGGTACAGTAATAAATTGTTGGTGGAACAGTGAACAATCTGGTGAACAATCTGGAACTATGCCCGCAAGGCTTTAAAACTGTGCATACTCTTTGATCTAGCAATAATACTACTAGGTCTATCACCCAAAAAAGATAAAAGGAAAAGGAAAAGGACCCATATGTATAAACAGATTTATAGCAGTTCTTTTTGTGTTGGAAAAGAATAGGAAATTGAGGCGATGCTCCTCAATTGGGGAATGGCTGAACAAGTTCTAGCATATGATTGTGTTAGAGTACTATTATGGTATAAGAAATGGGGGCAGCTAGGTGGCGCAGTGGATAGAGCACCAACCCTGGAGTCCGGAGTACCTGAGTTCAAATCCGGCCTTAGACACTTAACACGTACTAGCTGTGTGACCCTGGGCAAGTCACTTAATCCCAATTGCCTCACTAAAAACATTTTTTAAAAATTAAAAAAAAATAAAAGAAATGACAAAGGAGTTGGTTTCAGAAAAAGCATGGCAACATCTATATTAACTGATGCAAAGTGAAGCGAGAACAACCAGGAAATCATTGTACACAATTACAGCAATGTTGAAATGATGATCAATTGTGCAATACGAGAATTTGATCAATATGATTTGATAGAATACTATCCAAGATAATTCCAGAGGACTCATGATATAAAAATGCTATCCTTTCTTTAGAACTTGGAGTGCAAATTAAAGTTTAATGTTTTCAATTTTTTGGGGGGGTGCTTTTCTTCTGCAATTTGGATGTTTTTCATGATTTCACATATACAATTGATATCATTTTGTTTGCCTTCTCAGTGTACTGGGGAGGGGTGGGAAGGAAGAATATAAAATTCATAATTTAAAAAGAAAAGAATGGTAAAAATAAATACTATTTTAAATGGTCCAATTTAATTTGATGTTTGGGTAGCTCACCATCTTGATTGCTTATCTGCTTATATGTTCTTAGGACCTAGAGTTTCTGGAGAGCTCCAAAGACCCTTGACTGTTTTCTTTAACCTATATGCTCATTGGGCAGTATTACCTGGGAAAATCAACAGTGCCTCTCTCTTCATTCCCATTGTAGAGAAAATGTTAAGAGTCATGGAATTATCCTTGCTGCCTATGGCTCCACATATCTGGGCTTTAAAGAGATTTCATACCTCACCTCCGACTGGTTGCTCTTGCCATGATGGTCATAGTAATAGCTTATTTTTAGTTAGCACTTTAAAAGTCTACAGAGTGCTTCACATACATCATCTGATTTGATGCACACAACAACTTAGATGAGGCACTTATGGCATTATTGTACCCATTTCACAGATGCAGAAACACCGCATCCAGAGTCATATAAGTAGTGGTAGGTTGTAGGAATCCAACCTGCATCTTCCTGTAGACAAGCATAACAATCTTTTTCACTAAGTTCTGTTTATATAGATGGCAAACTCTGGGGGAAAGAAAAGCTAAGCAGCAACTTAGAGGCTTTTCCATAGCGTTGTCTGTTCCCATCCATGTATGCATACACATTCTCACTGGAGATCCTACATCCCCATGAGGTTTCTCATTGTGTGAGATGGCTTGCTGTGTCCTAGCTTTGACCTTGGACAGCTCCTTGCAATAATGTCTTAATGTCAGCATCTTCACAGTGGCCTCCATTTACACATTGTCTAGCTTTGCAGCACCCCAGGATGCCTCCTGTCATCTTAAAGGTTTTGATTAAATTTCAAAACATATAGTAATTTCAGTTAACTTCCAGTTTTATATATATATATATATATATATATATATATATCCTCACACACATATGCAATATATATCAGTCAAACCATGTGGTATGTTCAAATGAGTACTGACTTTGTTTTTTTGTTCAGATGTTTCGGGTTGTAACCCATTTTCCACGATCCCATTTGGGGTTTTCTTGGCTGATACTGGAATGATTTGCTATTTCTTTATCCAGCTCATTTTACACATGAGGAAACTGAGGCAGGCAGTAATGAAGTGACTTATCCAGGGTTACACAACTAGTAGATGTCTGAGTTCAAATTTGAACTCAGATCTTTCTGATTCCAGGCCAGGCATTCTATCCCCTGAGTTGCCCAGCTGTTCCTTGGAGTTCTGGCTTGGGAGTGTTCAAATCTGATTTTGAATCTCACCCCTGTTTCTTATTACCTAGGTAACCTTGGACAAATCATTCTACATCTGTTAGACTCAGTTCCCTCAGTTGTATAGTCAGTAGAATTAGAAAAAAAATAACTTTTGAGGGGAGGGGCAATGAGGGTTAAGTGACTTACCCAGGGTCACACAGCTAGTAAGTGTCAATGTCTGAGGCTGGATTTGAACTCAGGTCCTTCTGAGTCCAGGGCCGGTGCTTTGTCCACTGCACCACCTACCTGCCCCTTGGGTTTTCTTCCAGTTTTAAATCTATGAAAATATGAAATTGTTAATTTTTTTTAATTTTGGTAATAATAATATCTTGCATTTGCAACCCTTGAATGTTTGCAAAGTGCTTGGCATATATAATCTCATTTGATCTTCACAACAAACCTGGGAGGCAGGTGCTATTACTCCTTTGAGAATAATAACATTATAGATGAGGAAAAGAGGCTGAGACATTAAGGGACTTGCCTGCGTTTAAAAGCTATAAAATGTCCTGGCCAGGATTTGAATTCAGGTCCTCCTGACTCCAAGTTCAATGAGCTATCCTCTGTACCACCATACAAGACCTCTCTAAGGTAGAACAGGTTGGCATTATCCCTGTTTTACACATGAGAAAACTGAAGTATAAGTAAGTGAGTTATTGTACCGAAGCCACACAACTAGTAAATAGTGGTACTCTGACCTACTTCAGAATATGCTACTTCTCCTGTAGGAGGTGATATGTTGGAGTGGAGATGAACTAAGGGCTGGAAGCAGAGGACTGGGTTTTTAATCTTGCAAAGTGGATAGAGCGAGCCTAGAGTCAGGCAGATTCCTCTCCCTGAGTTCAAATCCAGCTGCTGACATTTACTAGTTTTGTGTTAAACAACTGGCCAAGTCACTTAACCCTGTTTGCCTCAGTTTTCCCATCTGTAAAATTATCTGGGGAAGGAAACAACAAACCACTCCATTATCTTTGCCAAGAAAACCCCAAATGGGTTCATGAAGAGTTAGAAATAATTGAAAATAATGGAACAGAAATATCAAAATAGCTTAACCTCTCTGGGTACCATTTCCCCAACTGAAAATTTTAAGGGGACTGGACAAGGCTGCCTTTAGTCAGCTTTCAAGTTTTACATCCTATGGCTCTGTGGATGAGATATAGAATGAAGGCTCTCTTGACACCCTGTCGGTATGGATGGAACACGGGGCTGTCCAGTCGACACTCAGAGCTTCACACATAGGATCACAAAAATTGTGGATGTAATCCTGGGATATACTTCAGGCAACCTAGGCTAGCCATTTATTTTTATATATAGGAAAACTAAGAACCAGAGATGTTGTGATTTAGATACACTCACAGAAAAATCAAGTGGCAGAGACAGGATTTGAAATCCCTTCCTTTGACTCCAAATCCATGCACTCTTTCCACTCTGTTAAACTGGCTTTCAATGATTTGAACAGCTCATCACTTCAGTCCTCAACATGCCCCACCCCTCAATCATACATCTCTCTAATAAATATCCATACAATATCAAGAGACCTAAAGCAAATCTTACATCAATTTGTGATGGTGTGTGTGCTCAAAGGTATTGACAAAAATCCCACAAGATGGCAGGCAATGATGGATTGGTATCTTAGTCATAAGGCTGATCTCAGTGAGGTCACAAAGCTACCAAAGTCTTTAAATATTGTTGTACTAGTGGGTGGATGGCAGGGAAGGAAAAATCATTGATATAGCAGTCAAGAGACAAGGTACAAAAATAAATAACAATTGACATATAGCCTCTTAGCATTTACAAAGTACTTTAATTAAATGATATTAGTAGCTAGTGATGCAGTGAAGAAAGCATTGAACCTCGAGACAGGAAGACCTGAGTTGAAACCAAACTCAAAAACTTGCAAATTTTGAACAAGTCACTTGATCTCTCTCTGCCTCAATGACCTCATTTGGAAAATAACACCTATGTCCAAGAGTCATGAGGATCAAATAAGATATTTGAAAAGTGCTTTATAAACCTTAAAGCCCCATATAAATGCTAGTTATCATGTGTATAATATGTGTGTATGTATATTTAACTATAATATATGATATAAGAATACATAATACAAATATATGTATGTATATATACATATACACATATACATTTTGCTTGATTCTCCCAACCTCCCAGCAAAGCATATACCCCAGATAAATAATATTGTCCCCATTTTGCAGATGAAGAAACTGAAATTGCAAATAAATTAAGCAATTTTACCTAACATTTTCTTCATTTTATGTAATCTTTCTTTTCTTTGTGTAATTTGTTGTCAGCAGCAAATGGCACTTGAATCTGATTTTTTGGGGTATAGGCTCAGTGGTTTCTATGTTATTTGGGTTCTACTAAATAGCTCTGTGAGTTCTGTGAAATTATTTAATTTTTCTGGCCTTTGGTTCCCTCATCTATATTACATGGGGGTTGGGCTAAATTGGGGGTTTATAATCTTTTTTTGTATCATGGAGCCCTTTGGCAGTCTGATGAAGCCAAAGACCCCTTCTCAGGATAATGTTTATAAATGCATAAAAGAAAATCCACAGGATTACCAAGGAAAGCAATTATATTGAAACATAATTATAAAATTTTTAAAAGTTCATGAAGTGCAGGTTGAGCATTCCTGTGGGAACACTTAAAAATTCTCCTTCACCACTAATATTCTATGAGTACCTTTAAATATAACTTGGAGGAGGAGGAGGAGAAAGGGGAGGAGGAAGAGGAGAAAGAGGAGAAAGAGGAGAAATGTGTTTGGGTCACAATTAAGTAAACCATAATTGGATGTTTCAATTTTAAAAGGTTGAAATTTCAATTAAATTCAATATTTATTAATCCAATCTGGAGCTAGGACTAAAAAGACACAACCAACCAACCAACCAAATAAACAAACAAGCCCAGCCCCTGTCCCCAAAGGCTTTATTTCTAATGTAAGGTCATTGTGCAGGTCATTGTACTAGACACTTGGGCGCAAGGTGGGAAATTACTAATGTAGGTCTACTAGGTGGAGGGCAATGATATCTCATCTTAGGCTTTCCTTGGAGAAAAAACACAGTGAAGAACAGTTTCAGGATCCCTCAGGATGGACTGTAGTAAAGAAGACCAAGTGACCAAAGGCACCCTGGGAAACCTGCTTGTAGCTCACCTGTGATTCTCTGCACTGCTTTGTGGCTGCTGCTATCTGGAGCATAATGCATTCCCATGTTCCTTTCTGAGATCAAGTACTTCTTGCTTACTGAGTTCTCATTACATGGGAGCCAATGAAAGCTTTAGAGACCCATCATTAATCACTCTTAATTTTATTCCCTTCCTCCTTTCCCACTGGACTTCTCTTAGCTCCTCTTCTCCTGTACATAATCACTCCAGCTTGATCCTTTGCTGTCTCCGTGTGTGCTCTCCCTCTCCCCTACTAATAGCTCACACACAAATTGGATCATTGAGGCCATTGTTGAGATAAATAGATGCACTAGTACCTCTATACTTGAGACTTTGCTCTTTTCCTTAAGCACATCTGTGACGTTTGTTGGTAGCTGTCCTCTTAAGTAACAGGAACAGATCTCTTCTTGTCTCAGAAACAGCATTTTCCCTCTCACCCATACATACACATATAAACACACACACACACACACACACACACACACACACACACACACACACACACACACACCCCTCCCCATTTCCTTGGGGTGGCTTCTCATTTTAAAGACATCAGCACTGCTGGGACAGTCAGAAGAAGAGGTGGACAAAGGTAGACAAATCTCTTAAGAGAGACAGTTAGTGACAAATGACTGGGTACCACTTCTTGGGTATATCATTCCAAACTAGACAACAAACAGTTGTCCTCTTTCCACAAGAAGCTGAATGAAAGAAAATAGGTTTTTTTATTGGAGGAAAGGAGTGTAACTAAAGGAGAAACTCTTGTCTGTGAAGTTGATTAAACCCTAGAACAGGCTGACAAGGGGAGCTGTGGAATCTTTTCTCAGGAGGTCTTTGTCCAAAGGAAAGATGGGAACTGATTATGATTAATGGCACTGTATGGAGGAAGGGGGCTGGACGAGTAAAAATTTGTGTTGGTGGGTTCTCTTACTTGAATACTACATTTAAGGACCTAAATTACAGATAGTTGAGTGGCTAAAGCTCTGGACCTTGGCTTAAGTCATGAGTAAGTCCAATGGTTACTACCTATATGACCTGGGCAAATCATTTTATCTGCTGGCCTCTGTTTATTCATGAGAAATCAGACAATCAACAAAGAGCTGTTTAGCATGTTAATTACCTAACCCTAGTCCTAACCCTGTTGTGTGCAGGCTCTATTCTAAGTGTTGGGGATATAAAGAAAAGCCAAATGGAATTCCCAGTGTCAAGGGTCTCACAGTTTAATGGGTGAGACGACATGCAAACAACTTCGCACAAATTGTGCAAATATGATATGCTATCGGTTCAAATCTGTGATCTACTAATAATATTTCAACATAGCGTTTTAAGGTTTGCAAAGAACTTTACAAAAGTTATGTCATTTTGTCCTTGGAACAACAACTCTGTGAAGTAGTTTCTATTATTATCTGCATTTTACAGATTAGGAAATAGGTTAAGTGACTTGCCCACCGTCACACAGCTAGTAAGTGTCTGAGGCTGGATTTGAACACATCTTTCTGACTTCAAGTCCAGTACTCTAACTTCTATACCACCTATTTGCCTATAGGGTCTCTTCAAAATATAACATCTCTCTCATTGTGTCACTGCTCTCCCTACCTTTGCAGAGTATGAAAGGTGGGACTGGGAATGGCGACATGATATGTGGCACAAAAATGAATTGTGACTATCTATTTTCAGAGGACCTGCCTCTGTCACCTACTTTGATGACTTTGGGCAGGTCACTAAACATCCTTGGGACTCGATTTCCTCATTTGTTAAGGAGAATGGTTGAATTCAATGGCCTCTGAAATCTCTTCCAGATCTATCATTTCTCTGTCTGTCTGCCTGCCTGCCTGTCTGTCTGTCTGTCTGTCTGTCTGTCTGTCTCTCTCTTTCTCTCTGTGTGTCTCTCTCTCCATCCATCCACCTACCACCTATCCATGCATCCATCTATCCATCTATCCATCCATCCATCTATCTATCTATCTATCTATCTATCTATCTATCTATCTATCTATCTATCTATCTATCTATCTATCCATCTATCTATCACCTATCTATCTATCATCCTAAGCTTCTATATCTGGCAGCAATAAGAGATTGTGCCACACCAGGGTCAGAGGTCTCTAAGGATGGCAGTTATACTGCTCTTTGCCAAGTCTGGATGTTAATTGCACTAACCCTAGTTGCAGATAGAGTAGCTGGGTACCAGATGAAGATAGACTTCTCCACCAGTGACAACTCCTGAGATGGGAGGGCACCAACCTTCCTGAGTCTATGTTGTACTACATTTACCATTCCCTTTTCCTGTTCAGAGACTGACTTAACAGTTCCTTGAATTGAGGAAGTGAATTTCTTCAATTGATTGGAGGAAACTCAGAATCAATGAAATGGGGTGGAGAACGTATTGGGGAAGGAAATTTGCCAACCTTTGAGTAATGATCCCAGGAACAGTATCAATAGAGGAGGAAAAGTAGACTGAGGAAGGCAGGAAAATAGATAATTTAGGGTCACCCACAGAAAAAGATGTTAATATTTTATCCCATGAAGGCCAAAGGTTCCTACCTTATAACAGAAAAGAGAAAGGGAGGTTTGGTGCCAGTCATCTGGGACTCTGGTAAAGAAGTCTAAGATGGTGGAGAAGTGGATTTGGTGCTAGGATAGCCTGGGAATTAAGGATGGGAGTTCAATAAGCCAGTATAGAGGCAGGAGGAGGTGATGCCCCTTGATGTTCAAGATGGTCATATAAGGAAGGTATTCTAACTCCCTCATTTTACAGATTCCAGAGAATCTGTAATGACTTCCCCAAGGTTACACAGCTAGTGAGTGGTGACACCAATCAAATGATCAACAAGAAATTATTGATCACCTACAATGTGTAAGTCATTAAGCTAGTCAATAGGGATGCAAGATAAAAGAAAAAAATTAAACTACCCCTACCCCCATGGATCTTACAGTCTATTGGAAGAAACAACTCATACACTTAAGTGTCTCTATACAATATATATGAAGTAAAAACAAGGGAATTTTAGAGACATACTGCTAGCTGGGGGGGAGCAGTAGTGTAGAGTGTGGAAACTGAGCTCAGCTTCAAGGGAAGCTGGGGATGCCAAGAGGCAGAGAGGTGACAAGGGAGTACAGGCATGAAACATGGCTACTACAAAGGCAGAGACATGGCAACTGGAGTGACAAGTGTGAGGAATAGCAAGAAAGTCAATTTGGCTGAATCAGAGAGTGCATAAAGGAGACTAATGGACCATGATCCTGGAAAGGCGGTCTGGGATCAGGGATGAAGGGCTGTAAATGCAAAATGGAGAAGGCTTTGCATTTGCCTTAAAGTCAGCTTTGTAGAGTTGAAAGCACACTGTCTTTGGCATCAGGGGATGTGAATTCACATCCTGACTCTGTTATTTACAACTTTTGTGGTTTTGGACAAGTCACTTAATGTGAGCACATTTTCTTCATATATAAAATGAAGGGTTGTATTATATAGATTCCGAGATCCTTTCATGTTCTAAATTTGTGGTTCTAGCATCCAGATTCCTCGAACTGTAGGGCAAACAGGACTCTGGGAAAGCTAAGTAGTACAATAGGCAAATATGATTAACTTGGAGTTAGGAAAACATGAGTTCAAATCACACTTCAAATAATTCCAAGCTATGTGACCCTTGGCAAGTCACTTAACTTCAGTTTCCTTATCTACAAAATGTGGCCAATAATAGCACCTATTTCCTAGGGTTGTTGTGAGGATCAAATGATATGTCAGATACATTGTAAATCTCAAAGCACTGTATTGATGTTAGCTATTATTGCTGTTATCATTATCATTATTATTATTACAAGATTGTTCTGTCTCTAGGGCAACACCCCCTCCCATTGTCTAGAATTGGAACTTGAGGTAGTTGCCAATAACCTGTCCCAGAACCCTAAGCCCAAGTGCGGGGGAAATTCACAAACTTATCTATCTCTGTATTCATTTTATTGTAAAAAGCTCTAGGCTCTGCAGACCAAGATAGAGCTGTGCTAAACAGTTAGCTACACTTAGAGTTTGCTCCGCCAAACCCATTCTGTGGGAGGGCGTGGGATTTCACAGCAGCTAGAGCAAAAGTATTCCCAGCAGTACCATATGCTGCTCACCATCGGTAGTGACGGTATTGGTCACTAGAGTTGGCAGGCGGATTAGCTGAATGGAAAGTTTTGAAGACCACAGTAGGAGGTTTTGCTTTGTGGGTTTTGGATGGTAAAATTTTCAATCTGTTCAGCAGGCAGAAAGCAGAGAAAAAGAATCCCATACAAATAGTGTGTATGTGTGTGAAAGGGAGAGTGTGAGAATGTATGACTTCTAAGGAAGTTTAACTTAAATCCCTCCCTCCCCCCAATCCTCCCTCTAAATGCCTTGATCTGAGATGAGAATGAGCTTATAAAGATAACATGTCAAATACAGTGTCAAAAGGGAAATAATAAAAATAATAAACTGGGGTTTTTTGGGGGGGTAGGGAGAAAGAGAGAGAGAGAGAGAGAGAGAGAGAGAGAGAGAGAGAGAGAGAGAGAGAGAGAGAGAGACTTTCTTTTTTTCATCTAAGTTCTGTATTTTCACTTTTTTTCCTTTAAGGGAAAAAATAGAAAAGAGATGACCGAGAAAAATTTCCCAAATGCCAAGACCATTTAATAGCAGAATTACAACTGACGATAAATGCAGCACTTTTTAAAGCTTGTCCTTTCTCTGTTATTAACTTTGTTCTTTCACTTGTGCCAGAGAAAGCACAAGAGATAGAAATTGGCAGAAATACTAGTCTGAGGAGCAGAAATTCAACTCAAATAAAAATAATGTGAAACCCTCTTGTAAAAAAGTCTTTTGTTTTTTGAGCAGTACAACTTCATTATTGGGGGAAAAGGGTTTATTTGAACTAAAAGTAAAATTTAGGATAATCTGTTAGTAATCTCTGCTAATGTTCTATGTGAATGTGTCATTTTGTTTTGTTTTCAAAATGGTCTTCAATCATTAGTTAATCCACCCAGCATGCAGGTTCTGAGCTCTGTTATATGTAGATAATAGATAAGGATGCCCATTAGGTTAGAGGCAGCATGATATAGTGGGCTCAGTAATCGGCTCTCAAGTCCAGCACTATGCTTTCTAATCTACGCTGCTCTGTTGGCTTGCTGGTAGAAGAGTCCTTTAGCCTCTGTTGCTCAAGCTATTTCTACAACAATCTGAAACAACCACACAACTGGTGTTCTTTGTGTGTGTTCGTATGTGTATGGGTACACATGCATACACAAATTTATACAAATGTGTATGAGGGGGTAACTGGATATCTCTGAAATCAATAATTTGGTATCTAAAAATGCAATTCCAATAGACATTTACTGAGTATACTAGGTAGTAGTGTATAACATGAGTTTGGGACAAAACCCTGTCTCTCCATTTATGGTTTTCCTATCTATTGGAGTTAGTTCACATAGACAATAGCACATGGTAAGGACAAAAGATTAAATTTTGTGTGAGATTTGGGATCCATTCACATAAGGCAGCTGGCAACTATCAGTGTCCTATTTGGGGGCTACATGGTAAATAGAGTAGGAAGCCAAAATGGTGGGCAATAGGAAGTACAGATGTAGTGAGTAGACATAGATCTAACCTTCTGGTATCGAGATAGTGACCAAATGGGAATCCCTTTCTAATAACTTCAGCCCAGGATTAAGAAACAAGTAGTAACAGAGGAACTGGGAGATACAGCTTCCAGTCAACAGTGTGGGCTCTAGAGCAGGGGTGAGCAAGAGCAATGATATAAGTAGGTTATGTTAAGGTATGAGGTAGAGCCATGAGATGAGGGGAATGGAGTAGATAAGGATACAAAGTCATTGTAAAGACAACATGACACACTGGTGAAAGCACTGTCTCTGAAGTCAGCAGGTATGAATTCAATTCCCACCGAAGACAATTACTATACTACATGTATGTCCCTGGGTAAGTCATTTCAGCCCCATGAACCTTAGTTTCCCTATAAAATGAAGGGATTGAACCAGATAACATTTGACTTTCTTCCAGTTCTTAATTTATGCTTTATGAACCAATTTTGGACCAGAATGAGAGTTGCTATGAAATGTTCAGTTTGAGCTTATTGTTGTTCTTATTGTTGTTCTTATTAATTTGTTTTGTGAGGTAATTGGGGTTAAGTGACTTGCCCAGGGTCACACAGCTAGTAAGTTTTAAGTGTCTGAGGCCGGATTTGAACTCAGGTCCTCCTGACTCCAGGGACAGTGCTCTATCCACTGCACCACCTAGCTGCCCCTCTTCTTATTAAATTTAACAGTAGTTTAACAATAATTAATTACAATTAATTTAATCATAATAAATTTAACAGTTTAACATTAATTAATAACAGTCAATGTTATTATCAATTTAACTATAATTAGTAATATCAATTTAACAAGAATTCAATTAATAATGGTTTCATGATGGATAACAATTTAATAATGTTACATATAATATTGATTTACTAATATTATTAATAATGACTATTATTATTATAGTTGAGAGAATCAGAGAAGACTTTATAGAGCACTTGAATGGATAGGAAAGATTTCAACAAGTAACAAAGGGAAAGGGGGAAGATTCCAGAATTCAGGAATAGCTTGAACAAAGATAGAGGGGTGAGTGAGTATAAGGTGTTTTTGTGAACAACAGGTAAGAAGAAAAGAAAGGACAAATTGCTTAAGTGCCAACTAACCGTATCAGGCACTCTGCTAAACTCTTTCCAATGATTATCTCATTTGATCCTTACTATAAAGTAGGGGGTAGGTGCTATTATTATCCCAGTTTAATAGTTGAGAAAATGCAGGCAGGTAGAAATTAAATGACTTACTTAGAATGACCCAGCTAGATAATGTCTGAGGCTAGATTTGAGTTCAGGTCTACTCAACTTCAGGACTAACACTGTGCCACCTAACGGCTTCTAATTTGACAAAAGTAAAGATTAAGTTGTAAAGGGTTAGGAAATAATTAGAGAATTATATGTGACCAGACTGGAAAGATGTGTTGAATGTAAGAGAAAGAGTTTGGACTTTAATGTGTAGGTAGCAAAGAGATCCTTGCATGAAGAAGGAACAACCAGCTGACTCTGAAGTTTCTGGTTTATTTCTAGCAGGTTGCTATCACTTCATCCCTTACTCCATTTTCTATTCAGTATGTTTTCTTGTGCCAGTTTTTCTGACAAGATCATTTTGAGAGATGATGTCAGCAAGTATTTATTATGGGCCTACTATGTGCTGGGCATGTTGCTAAGCTATGGGTATACAAAGAAAAAAAAACAAAATAAACAAGCAAAACCAAAACAAAACAAAAACACAGTTCTTGCCCTCACAGATTTCTCACTCTAATGGGGTAGACAACAAGAAAATAACTATGAACACATAGGATATAGTCAGAATAAATTGGAGATAACCAACAGAGGGATGATTATAAGATTAAAGAGGATTGAAAAAGACTTCTTGAAGACATGACGGAGGCCAAGAAGATGAGATGAGGAAGGATAGTGTTCCAGTCATAGGTAAGAGCCAAGAAAAAGACATTGGGAGATGGAGTGCCTTGTTTAAGAAACAGCCAAGGAAGTCAGTGTCACCGAGTTGTAGAAGATGCTTAAGTATAATAAGACCAGAGAGGTAGGAGGGGGATGCAATATTTTGTATGAGGAAGAACAAGGCAGCCAATAGTGGATCATAGAGCACATGTAAGAGAATAAGGCATAAGAAGAATAGAAAGGTAGGAAGGGACCAGGCTGTGAAGAAATAGCTAAACTGAATGGGAATACATGTTAACACTGGAGTACATGAGGGATTAACCCATCATAGATAAGAATGCTAGGGATTAATCTACCCACAGTCATAATCAGTCCACAATCTGTCGTAGTGGAAAATAATTTTTTTTGGTCCCCAGTGTATTGCATCATCTTCTACCATCAACAGAGATTTCCTACAGAGGGATTGTTTCTAATTAAGGAAGTTCAAAGTGATATTCCTTTGAAATATTCTGAAACAATCATCAATCTGATCGATCTAGATTTGAGTCATTGGCATAGAGATGGTAATTGAACTCATGGGAACTAATGTGGTAAAAAGAGAGAGAGAATAAAGGGAAAGGGGAAGAGGACCCAGTACAGATCCTTGGGATATATAGACTTGAAAATATGAGTATAAACAAAATACATACAGTAACCTTGTGAAAGAAGGAAAACAGGGATGATATAATTTATAGTTGCTACCGTCACGTGGTAATAATTGAGGTGAATATTGAAAGCAACAAGGGGTTCCAACACCCAGAGTTGAGGAAGGAATATGTTATGGGTCCAGGGTCCACTCTGTGTGAAGAAACAGATAGAAGTTGGACTGCCATGTTTAAAGTAGAGCAAGAAAGCCAATTTGGCAGAACTATAGAGTGTGGGAAGAGGAGCAGATTGGAAACAGATAGTGAAGGGCCTCAAAAGTCAAACAGAAAAGTTTGTACTTGATCTTAGAAGTAATTGGTAGCCATTGATGTTTATTGAGTAGAGGAGTGACCCAGACAGACATGCATTTTAGGAAGATCACTTTGGTAGCTGTGTGAATGATATGCTCCCCCTCTACTTTTCTAGTCTTTTTGCACCTCCTCTTCCCCCCTCCCGCCCTATGCTCTCTAATAACCGGATACATTGGCTTATTTTCACTGGCTTGGAATACTCTGCGTTGTGGCCTCCACCTATTGGATCCCTAGACTTCCCTCGACATTCAGCTCAAATACCACCTTCTTCTTCAGGAGGCCTTTCTAAGACCCCTCAGTTGCTAGTGGCTTCCTCTTCCATATTACCTTCATCTCTATCTTGTATGTATCAGATATTTACATGTCATTCTCTTACTCTCTTCCCCAAACAATTGTAATAATCCAGGAAAGAGGGTATGAGAGCCTGAACTAGGGAGATAATTATGTAAGTGGAGAGAAAGTAGTGAATAAGAGAGATGTCTTGGAGCTAGAAACAATATGATTTGGCAATTGGTTGGAGATGAACCAAACAAGAGTCCTCAGGGCAGTTCAGTTCACATCACTCCGAATTCCAAGTATATAGCTTTCTTTCACTTTGTGTGTTTGCTCCACCTCTGCTCTCTCCAAATATATTAATATATGGCCAAGATAATGCATTCCATATGTTTAATTAGCCATTATATGAAATGTTGGAAAGTGGGCCCTTTTCTAAACTTCCTTCTTTTCCCAGTTTCCTGTCTTTGGACTCACACTTTCTAATATTATTAATTCCATCCATAGCAAATAGTCTTTTCAGACTGAATTGATCAAACCCAGGCTTAATTCAGATTATGAAAAGTTATTTTAGTCTCAGTAGAGGCTTAACTAACAACTCCTATATTAAATAATCTGCCCAATCACTGTCAAATAAATGATTATTGATCACAAATATTACTGTAAGAAGACTTTCTATGTCAGAAATTCTGAAGTCCTTGGTAGCTAGGCATTTCCAATTTGTTCCTGAGAAAATTTCCTGGTTAGAATGTTTTAAGCTCCTTGAAAACATGATATAGAGAACAAAGCACTAGATATGGAGTGAGAAGACTACATTTTTTTTTTGACCATGGTTCAAATCTCAGTTTTGCCAATTATTCTAAGTAAACCACTTCTTTTCTCTAAGTCCTGGTTGCCTCAACTATAAAAGGAGAGCACTGGATTTCAGAGATCCCTTATATCTCTGAAACTATGATCCCAGAACTCTATAATGATTGACCTCTCAGGTACCTTCTGGCTCTAGGTCTACAATCATATGAGAGATGTTGAATGTATTGCACCATGGCAAGACAAAATAGCAAAAAAACCCAAGCACTTCCTTCAAAGACTTTCCCTGAGAATCTCTCAAATTATCACTATCTCTGTCAACCATGATAAAAAAAACACTCCTAAGAGCCCCTGCCATGTATGAGAGCCCAGTGGGATGGTTTCTTAGGGAGAGGTTATTCAGCCTTCAGAATGCATTGGTGCCAGTTCATGCCTTTTCGGTGAGAAAGCATTTTGGTTCCACAGAGTGTTAATCTAGCCACAAAATAAGAAACTCTGCTCAAGCTGCCTGGAATGTCTGGCTGCTGGTTGGCAGACGCAGCCTTTTCTTCACCTTGGATCTGCTGGGCGAAGGATGCTTTCATAGTAATTTTCCAATGTCTTCCTTGATCAGTAGACTGAAGCATTTTATCATTTTGCAGATTTTGTTTTCTTCATGGGTTATTACTTCCACTGAACTACACTTAACATCTATTAGTTTAGGTCTCCAGAAGATCAAAGTCCCTCTGTAGCTGATTACTTCCTGGCAATCTATCTTCCTCTGTACCCCCCACCCTCCTCCCTGCCAACCCCAACCATCACCCAATCCAAAAGCTTTGCCAGTTTTGATACTTTTCTCCCCAAACATTCATGGTGATAGATACATTTTAAAGGGGTCAGGGTCTCTTTCATAGAAAATTTTAAAAGAAGAGGGAAAAATGTGGAGAGGAGTTATTCTTGTTTGCCTCAAAATGAACCATATGCTTAAATACTCTCCTTCCTGAAATAGAAGGTAGTGTCCTTGTTGAATACTCCCGGGCTATGATCAGCCAGCAACATTTTACAAACAGGAGACAGAGTACAAAGGATGTCATCAAAGAAATGGATGTAACAGAGTGGGGTGGAGGGAATGCCCAATGAGGACCCAAGTTCTGGCAGCATGGCAGTAAACTGAGACCCCTGCACATATGAGATTGTAAAAGATGGACTGGTCACATTCAAGACTAAAGAATAATTGATGGATGTTCCTTATACTATATGTGTCAAGAGAATTAAGAGAAGGCCCCCAGCATGGTGGTGTTTGGACAAAAATCACCCAGGATGTATAGACATGGATAGGTTGTCATATGTATCATTGGAGGAAATTCATCAAAGGGATCTCAGGTCCACTTTAGTGTTGAAGTATAGAAATTGAGGTCCTCCAGAGTTTTATTGTCTTTAAGAAATAATTCCGATTTCTTTCCTCCCTACAATCTTGTTTCTGTTCCCCACCAAAATATTTCTATTATGTTCATCAGATCACAATCCATAGCACCAATATTCCTTTCATTCCATGACTCACTCTTTACCTTAAACATTAAGTTCTGAAGGAATAATTTTTAATAATAAACATTTTTATTTATAGTGTTGGGTTACAATTTTTATTCTTCTTTCCCTCCTCCTCTGCCCTCCCTGAGGCAGCAAACAATCAGATATGGATTATACATGTATGATTATGCAAAACATTACTGAAGGAATATTTAATAAAGAATTCTGAAAATTTAGGTAAAGTATGTGAGGTGTATATGAGTTATTTCTCAGGGCAGAAATATTCCAAAGATTTCCTGTGTACCCATTTCCAGTGACTGAGATAATGAGACTAGTTTATTTATGTCATCAGTAGGAGGTGGGGGGAGTAGTAGAATTACTTAAAGAAGCTATCCTTGTGGTCCAGTCTATATCTGCCTGGTGAATGTGGCAGATACTGAAAATCACAGTTATATGTGGTTTCAAAATAAAATGTACAGTTCAAGGGGTACTGAACTGAAGATGATTTAAAGAATGGTTCTATGATTTTGCACAGGGTTAATTTTACTTCCAGAGATGTGACTCAGCTTTTTCTATTATAAATATGGATAAGGAATAATAGTCCAGGAAATGGCCCCTGTAATATTGGTCCTACACAGTTCTTTAAACTCCTAAGCTTCAATGATTTCCTTTTCTACCCCAATTCAGTCTCCCACCAACAAAGTCACCCCTTTAGCTTTCATTATCTCATGGAACTTCACCAGTTCGAAAAGGTTGAATTCTGGAATGTTGTTCCTTACTCTCCTCTCCACCTCACCCACTCCCCCACTGATATTAATTCTGCTCTTCACTCACATTACGTCTACTGGTACCTTTGGCCCCTCCCTAATCTCTCAGGCTATTGACCCTACTTTATTTCCAAGGATGCTCCTAATTGGACTTGGTTTTGGTATTGGGCCTTTTTTTAGAATTCATTAGCCACCACCCTTGAATTCTCTGCCCCTCCTGACCTTCTGTCATTCCTGAGTAACTAAGGCTCAAAGCTGGATAATGACCCCTATTCACTTCTCCAGTTCAATCCCAGGGTGCTTAACATTTCTGGAGAAAGTCAAGGAATGAAGCTGAATTCACCCATTATTAATTTAAGGTTCATAAACACAGCTGGGCCTCCGTTCTTGCTTGGCAATCCTTCTCCTTTAGCCTTAATCATCTCCCCATGGTGGCTATTCTAAACCTTCTCCTCTCTATGAATCCCATACTACAACCCCCACATACCAGGTTTAGAAATGAATCAGTCATCTGCTTCCCTTATCTTCTTCAACACTGAATCACAAACTTTTGGAAACTTTTCCACATCATCACCCATTTCTTCTTCTCTTACTACCCTTCAGTAACCATACCAGATTCTCCCAAAGCAGGTTAATCATTCTACCTACACCCTTGAATCCTTCAGCTTCCTCCAAGAGGTCCAGAAATTATTCCCTCTCTTTCATCCATTTTTCATCTATCTCTTCTCTTCTTCTAGATATCTCCCATCTACCTATCTACCCATGACACATATTTGAGCATGTATTGGGTTGGCAGCTAGGTAGAGCACTGGTACTAGAGTCAGACACACTTTTCTTCATGAGTTCAAATCCAGCATCAGACACTTACTCTCTGTGTGGCCCTGGGCAAGTCACTTAACATATTTCTGCCTCAGTTTCTTCAGATATAAAATTTGAATAATAATAGCACCTATGATGCTGGGTTCTTGTAAGGATCAAATGAGATTCACTGTATAAAAAGTCCCTGCCATATAATAGATGCTATATAATGCGTATTTCCTTTCCCTCATATGTATAATGCATGTTGTGTTCCTTCCCCACCCCAAGGATGATATCTTTTGGAGAGGAGGAATGATTTTAATTTTTGTCTCTGTATGTCCTGATATAGTGCTTGCCCATAATCTGTGCTTAACAAATATTTATTAATTGACGGGCTGATTAACTTTATACATCTTCCTCATTTTATAGTTGAAAAAACTGAGGCCAAGAATAGCTGAGTGGTTTTCCCAAGCTCACACATATAATAGTTAACAGAGCCCAAATTTGAACCAAAGGTTAGAGAGAGGGAGAGAGAGGGGAAGATAATAGATAGAGAGAGAGAGACAGAGAGAGACAGAGAGAGAGACAGAGACAGAGACAGAGAGATACTAGGTAGATAGATGATAGGTAGATAGAGAGAGATGATAGATAGTTTAAATAGATGATAGATAAGGAAGATAGATGATAGAAATAAATAATATAGACAGATGATAGACAGATGATAGATTAGATCGATATATGATAGATAGATGGATGATAGAGATGATATTGGTAGATAGATATAATATAGAAAAATAAATGATAGATGATATATAGATAGATATAATATAGGTAGATGATAGCTATTTAGATGGATGGATGGATGGATGGATGGATAGATAGATAGATAGATAGATAGATAGATAGATAGATAGATAGATAGATAGATAGATAGATAGACAGGTGATAGATACATAGATTATAGATAGATGATAGATACAGATAATATTGATAGATAGATGATAAATAGATGATAGATGATAGACACACCGATGACAGCAGATAGATGATAGAGATAATATAGAGATAGATAGATATAATATAGATAGATGACAGACAGATAGATGATAGATACATAGATCATAGCTGATAGATACATAGATGATGGGTAGATGATAGATACATAGATGATCAATAGACAAATAGTAGATAGATGGAAATATAGATGATAGGTAGATAGAAAGATAGAGATACATAGGTAGATAGATGATAGATCGATAGATAGCAAACACTCAATGGGAGTGAGTGCAATGGCATGCATATACCAAAGATTCGGATGATGATGTTGTTAACAACAACAACAAATAATGGCAATTAGACCTAGCATTTAAATAGCATTTGCTTTGTACCAGGTATTCTGCTAAGAGTTTTACAGTGATCTCATTTGGTCCTCACAACAACCCTGGCATGTAGATGCTATTATTATCCCCATTTAACAGATGAAGAAACTGAGGCAAACAGATGTTAAAAGACTTACCCATTGTCACAAGCTAGTGTCTGAAGCTGAATTTGAACTCAGACCCTCCTGACTTTTGTCCTACCAAGCAATCAACTGTGCCACCCGGCTTCCAAATGTTTGCTCTACCAGTGAGTTGTTGCCCTTGCTGATCCTCATTCTTGAAACCTGGTGTGTTCCTATTGCTTCTGTGAGGAAAATAAAGAGAAGACCAAGGTTTTGAAGACCATGAAGTTACTCATCTCTGGGCAATAGTGTTCTCCAGTTAAGTGGGTACTTGTATGAAGAGCCGCCCGGGTGAATTGTGTGCTGGACATGTTCAAGGTCACTTTGGCCTATTTTCATCTTGGTCCTTCTGCTGCTTTGGTTCATTATGGGCAAATTAGAGCAGTGTGAAAAGGCATGTGGGAAAAAATATGTCTCTATCAATATGTGTGTGTGCGCATTACATATAAATATATCCTTCAGTTTGTCATTTCACTCATGTTCAACTCATCATAACCCCATTTGGGGTCTTCTAGGAGAGATACAGGACTGGTTTGCCTTTCCCTTCTCCAGCTTATTTTGCAGATCAGGAAACTGAGGCAAATAAAATTAAATGACTTACCCAAAGTCACACAGCTAGTAAGTGTCAGAGGACAGATTTGAACTCATGAAAATGTCTTCCTGACTCCGAGTCCTGCACTCTATTCGTTGTACCACCTAACTGTCCCTAAATATATATATATATATATATATATAACAAACGTTGATATGTATGTTAGCTATATCTACATCATCTTTATCCATTCATCACCTATCTACCTATCATCTATGTATGTATGTATATATGTATGTATGTATACATGTATCTATCTCTATCCATCTACACACACATATATATTCAGTGCTTATCACCCTTTGGTTGTCCTACTGTATTGTTCACAAATGTTTCTTCATTGTGCTGTGAGCTTTCCCCTCTTCTCCTCAATGCACTTCATTTTAGTAAAGGACCTGGGCTATTGCATCACCCCCAGACAGATTGGGAGTGGCACAAACACATGCACAAGTATATTGAGCAAGGTTGTGGCCTTTGAGTTGAGGCCTCCCTGCTAATTCTCCTGTGAATTCCTAATAGGGTTGCTGGCTAATACACCACGGGTGAGACTGAGTCTGCTTCTTCTCACAGGATTCTGAGTGTCCCTATCATGTTTTACCATGTGAATGCTCTGTTTGCCTCCATTATCCTGATGGCCTGGACCGAGAGCTAGAGTGGAGTATTTGAAAATACACATAACATAGTTAGTTCTCTGGCCTGGGCTCCATCAGTATCCAGACAAGGGAACATTTTTCAGCCATAGAAGATTTTTGTTTTTATTTTAGATTTGATTTCATTTTCTAAATGGTCTCACAGATTTCTCTCTGCTAAAGAACTATTAGACATAATATGCCACTCTGGCTTGAGGTACCTGCCAGGTAATAGAACCACAGATTGAGGCCATGAGTCGGCAACATTGGCACACTAGACTAGAACCTTCTGCTAGGAGTCAGGAAGGCCTGGGTTCAAATCCTACCTCAGACACTTAATAGCTGTGTGACCCTGGGTAAAAAACATAGCCTCTTTTTGCCTCAATTTCCTCATCTGCAAAATAGAGATAACAATAGCACCTACCTCCCAGGCTTATTGTGAGATAATATTTGCCAACTGCTTTGAAAAACCTTAAAGCACCAAATAAATGCTCTTATTGTTGTTACCATTATTATTATCCTATGACCCCATAGACATCTATGATCTATGATCCCCAAGAGGACCTGAATTCAAATGCAAACTCATACACTAACTAGCTATGTGATCCTAGACATTTTGCTGAAGTTCCCTTCATTTCAATTTCCTCATCTATAAAATTTGGATAATATTAGCAACTACCTCCTGGAGTTGTTGTGAGGATAAAATGAGATAAAAATTATAAAGGGCTTAACACAATGCCTGGCACATAAAAGGTGCTTTATAAATGTTGGCTGTTCTTGTTGTTGTCATTCTTTATATTATTAATTATTCATCCAAATCTTTTGTATATCTATGTCATTGCCTTCACTCATATGTAGTACTTTCCCTTTCTCTATTTTTCTCTCTCTTTTCCTCCCTCATTCTTTCTCTCTGACTCTTTTTCTCTCCCCTCCTTTTCTCTTCTGTCTCTCTTCTCTATTATTCATCTATCTATCTATCTATCTATCTATCTATCTATCTATCTATCTATCTATCTATCTATCTATCTATCTATAATCTATGTATCTATCTAACATCTATTATCTATTATCTATCTATCTAATAATATATCATCCATCTATTATCTATCATCTATTACCTCTCTATTATCTGTCTGCCTATCTATCTATCTAATCATCTATCATCTATTATCTATAATCTCTCTATCATCTATCTATTAACTCTATATCATCTCCCTATCACCTATTATCTCTCTATTAACTATCTATCTGTCTATCTATCATCTATCTAACTATCATCTCCATCACCTGTTTTAGTCCAGCCTCCTCCTTCTCTCTATGAAGGTAATAAAATTACCCGATTTATTTCTTTAGGTAAACTCTTTGTTTTCTCTCCACTTTGCTCTAAATGACAAGACTTGAAAACTAGCAAATAAGCAAAAAACTTTGTTCAGTGGTATTTTGAGACAGGAAGAGCTAAGCTGAATAGCAGTGTTCAAACCCTGCCCCTGCCACATCCTAACAGTGTGAACGTGGGCAAGTCCCCTAATCTCAGTCACCCCCAAACTCTCTAAGACTCTAAGTTACTGATTAATTTGGAGGGCACATCCACAGTGGGACCTACCCATAATGATGAAATCACAAATCCAGGGCAAAGCAAGCCAAAGTAAAAAGTGAGACAAATAACTAAAGCTAAATTTGAAGCGGGGCGGGGCGGGGGGATGTCCCATGTTGAGAAATCAATTAGGCAGAGGAAACATTTGAGGAACACCTTAAACTATTCCCAGTAAGGAATTTAGAACTGATGGCAAAGTATTCTCTTCATTCTCCATGTTAATTGCTGCCCATATCATTCCTAGGATAGTGATTTATTCCCATCATTGGTCCACTTATACCACTGATTGAGCTAAGACACAGAGAGAGCCTAAAGCTTGGATCTCTTTTCTAGAACCCTCTTATAACACCCCATCATTTTAAGTGGCGGAAACTGGGTGAGGGTCCTTGGGAAATCTTTTCTCTCTTCCATTCATATCAGAATCTTTTTCTCTTTTCTGTACTTTTGAACTAGCTGCCCCCTAAGTCTGGAATCTTCTCACTTCTCCCCACCTCCAACATCTTAGACATCTTAGAAATGAGAAATGATATGTATTTTGTTCATCTTAAGCACATTCCTTACTTCTTGAAGTTCATTCAAATGTACCCTTCTGCAGGAAATGGCTTCCAATCTGTCACTGGTAGGTATTGCCTTCTTTCTCGAAGCTACTTTCCATCTACTCTGTCTGGTTTTTCATATAAACCTTTTCATTTTACTCTTTAGAATGAAAACACCAGATTTTCACAGATTTTGAGAATTTGAGGAAATTGTCCAAAACTCCCATGATAGGAGAAGCATCTATTACTAGGTAGCCTTACCTCTTTGAACAAGCACATCCTTTTCCTCTTCCTACCTTCTATAAACAAAAAATTCATTCTTCAAATTCCAGACGTAAATTCTTTGGGGTCATGGAAACATGACAGTACACTCTCATGGTGACCTCAAAGCCTTTTCCAACAAGTACTTTAACAAAGGTGAGTCTCCTTGCCATTTTACAGTTTTGGAAACAGAAGGACTGGGGAGTTTCACCCACTTCCCCAAGGTCATGCAGTGAGCCTGCGACAGGCTGGGGAACGGCAGCTCTGGGATCTAGATTCCCAGGAAAGGCCTCCTGTGCTCATTCTCTCTCCGCCTCAGTTGGGGAAATGTCAAAGGATTTATCAAAAAAACAGCCTGCAGCTAGATTAGGTATTTTAATACCCAAAGCACTTAATTACTAATACGGTTTAAGGTACATTAACCTAATTGGAAACTTTCTGCATATGGCAAGGGTTTTTTTTTTCCTTGAAAAATTTTTAATAGTATTCTCTTTAAACTTTTCTACCAGTGTACTTATATGCTTAGCTCTGATGTGCCTCCATTGGTTTCCAGTGACTAACAAAACCAAGGGTGGTATGAATAATTTCATTCCCCCAAAAGTTAAGCAAAGCAAAACAAAGTGGGAGGTGGAGTGAGTGAAAAGGAGGGGGTGGGGTAAGGAGTGTATTAAGATGACATCTTTAAGAAGGACTTAGAGGAATATTATGTTTTTCTTCTTTAAGACTCTTAATAATAAAATACTCTGCTGGATACATACAGTCTCTGTTCCAAACCCTAGATTTATTTTAAAAAAAAGACAACAAACAGAATACACAAAACCCATGACCTGAATTGTCAGGCTATCAGCAAAAATGGACTGGCAGGGTTCAATCTTCAGGGCTATAAACACCAACTGCACTTATACTTTAGACCTTTCCAAGACAAAATAGCCTTCACAGCATTCAAGGGATGTCAGCCAACACTGTCAGTTGTCACTCTTTCTAAAGTAAAGGAAACTGAGGGAACGTTGTTTTTGAGTGTTCTTTTGAGCCTCTGTCAGAAAAGACTCAGGGAAAGAGAGATTGATCATAAGGCATCCTGGGTAGTCAGAGGTATGTCTTTGTGGCCAAAATTAAACACTTTACTAAAAGAGCAGGGTCAGGGTTGAGACTTGTGCACTAAGAGAATACAATCTCCTTTCTGGATTAGACCCCAGACCTCCAACAAGGAAATCTGATAAAAGATTTTTTTTTTCTGAGATGGAGACATTTGGGAGTCAAATTCTAGGAATTAATTATAAGAGTACAAATGCAAGAATCTTCCCAGATCATTCCTTTTTTCCTGACTTTTTTCTTTTTTTCTTTTTTTTTTTAAATTCTCATAGGATCATAGATTTAGAGCTGAAAGTGTCCTTAAATTAATTTTTTTTCTAGCTCTCATTTTACAGAGTCAGGAATTGAGGCCCAGGGGAAAGATATGACTTGCCCAAAGTCACACCGGTAAATTGATAGAGTGAGTATTTGAACCCAGGTCTTGGGTCTTCAAATCTAGTACTAATATAAAACTACACTGCATCTCATCTTTCCTTTCACCATTCTTTCATATGTGCCCCGATTCATTCATCTTAGCAGGCAAGCTAGTGGTTTGAAAAACAGCTGTAGATTCTTTGTAAGTAGGGAAATCATCCTGAAATTGTATTTCTTTCATTTCCAATGCAGGGATGATTTTCAAAATACAGAGCCAGACCTAGGACAAGGCAACTTGGTTTTGTCTCAGAGTATTCAAATGTTGAGGGTGCTGATATAACTTGTATTCCTTCAGTGGGCAAGTAGGTACTTCAGCTGTGTACCTCATTAGCAAGAATTCATTAAAATAGGAAGCTACCAGATCGTGGGCTTCTTTCCATCAATGGCCATACCTTGCCTTGCTTTCTTTCCTCTTGGTTTCCTCGAAGTGCCTTGGGGTCCCTACTCACTCCTCCCTCTATAGATCACTTACATTTTGATTTGAAGACAGTTTTCTTGTTCCTTTCCCTTGCCGCTTGTGGAGACAAAAACATGGGGATATTTTCTGCTATTTGTACTATGGAATGGGATTGCTACTTTTTGCTTTGTCTGAGTTTTCAGTTAACATCTCATTTGGGGATAAACCACCTGGAGAAAGAGCAAATACAGAAATTATTACTATTACTATTATTATTATTATTAATATCTCACTTTGCACTTATCTACTTATGATTAAAGGCAATCTAGAAAGATCATATGTATTGTTAGCTTTCATCAAGGGTGGTATACTATCCATTGTTGAGTGGATCCAGCACAGTACAATATCTTGCATACAGGAGATGCTTAATAAATGTTTCTTGCCTGCTTGATTAGATTTAGAAAAAACTCAGGTCTTGTAATCTACACTCTTGGTATAACATAAAGTTACAGCATCAAAGACTATGGGGGATGGGATGGATCTCAGACACCATTCAATTCAAGCCACCTGTAACTGGGATTGCCATCTATAATATACTCAGCAAGGAATCATCCAGCTTCTATTTAAGGACCATCAGTGTTGGTCTAGCAAAGGCATCTCAATTCCCATTAAAGATTTCAATTGCAAAATTCCTCTTTGTGCAAGTCAAATCTGTTTCTTTTAAAAGCTCATTATATCTTTTGTTAATAATAATAGTTAGCATTTATATGGGTAGCTAGGTGGTGCAGTGGATAGAATACTAGGTCTGGGGGCAGGGGCAGCTAGGTGGCGCAGTGGATAAAGCACTGGCCCTGGATTCAGGAGGACCTGAGTTCAAATGCGACCTTAGACACTTGACACTTACTAGCTGTGTGACCCTGGGCAAGTCACTTAACTCTCATTGCTCTGAAAAGAAAAAAAAAGAATACTAGGCCTGGAGTCAGGAAGGCTCATCTTCATGAGTGCAAATCCTGCCTCAGACAATAGCTATGTGACCCTGGGCAGGTCACTTAACCCTATTTACCTCAGTTTCCTCATTTGTAAAATGAGCTGGAAAAGGCAAACCATGCAACTATCTTTGCAAAGAAAACCCCAAATGGGATCATGAAAAGTCAGACACAACTGAAAAAAACAACAGAACAATAAGCATTTCTATAGAGCTTTAAGGTTTGCAAATTTCCATGCCTATATACTTTCATGTAGCCCTCATAACAATGCTATAAGGTAGGTGGTTTTGTTATTCCCAATTTACATATGAGGAAGCTGGGTCTGAGAGAGATCAAGTGACTTGCCCGCAGTGACAGGGCTAGTAAGTGTCTAAGGCAAGATTTGAAGTAACATCTATATACTATATTGTAACTATATACTACACTATCTAGCTGCTTCACTGGTTCTGGTTCTGCCCTTCAGGTCTAAACAAAACAAACCCTAATTCCTCTTCCATACAACAGTGTGAAGGCAGATATAATAGACCATTTGTCCAGAATGAAAATTCACGATTTCTCCCTAAGATCTGCTTACAGAATTGTTTTGTGTCTTCTCAACCTCTGGGTAGAATTCCTTGGAACAATCTCTAGCTTGTCAATGTCCTGAATCAGAGGCGATGCCCAGAACAACACAAAATCCTCCAGCTGTGGTCTGACCAGGTCAGAGCACTGCAGGATAATTATCTCCATTGCCCTAGACATGTTGCTTCTATTAATGCTGTCTAAGATGTCCCCATCCCAATCATACCAAAGTTACACAGTCTACTAAAACTTTCAGGTTGTTTTCACCTGACCAATTTTCTAACTATACATTCATCATTCTATTATTGGACACTTATTTTATTTATGTATTTTTTGTGGGGCAAGGAGGGTTAAGTGACTTGCCCAAGGTCACACAGCTAGTGTCAAGTGTCTGAGGCTGGATTTGAATTCAGGTCCTCCGGAATCCAGGGCTGGTGCTTTATCCTCTGTGCAACCTAGCTGCCTCCAGACACTTATTTTTAAAAAACACAAACACAGAATTTACATTTGCCCCTTGTAAACATCATTAAATTACATTCAACCCATCGTTTTTGAGCAATTTGGGATCCTGATTATATCATCCGGTATTTTAGCTGTCCTTTCCAATTTCATGTCTTCTAAAAATTTTACATGTAGATCTATCCATGACTTCATTCAAGTCATAGATTAAGACATGGAACATATTATGACACTGCAAATAGCAGTGGTTTTGGTTTCAGATGATCTGGGTTCAAATTCTGCCTATGTAATTATGACTCATGTGATGTTGGACACACATGACCAGAGAATGTAGAGACAAACACCTTCGAGATAATGGCATAGAAATGAAACTTAATAATTGCTTTCTGGCATTCCATGGTCTGAAGATGTGTCTTGAGAATAAGGAATGAGTAAGTTGTGATATAGTCACTGGCCACAGGGAATAGATCATGTCAGAAAGTAGATGCTCTTGTGTTTTAATTTGTTCTCCTTGGCTCCTGACTGTAATTACCAAAGCTCTCCTGGGGGTGTTTATGTAACCCGCTGATATTTCAAATAACTAAGATCCAATACAAATCAAAAACTTTAGCCATTTATTTGTGTGTATATAGAAAAAGACAGAGAGATACAAAGAAATACATATAGAAAGACACAAGAGAGTTCTATATTCATAGATGTCTCTTGATACAGTATAGCCTAAAAGAAAATGACCAGACCATGATCATAAGTGCTCTAAAATTTTATTCCCTGTAAAATTATGAAGTGAAACATACTTGCCTAATCTTTGAAGACATGCTATAAAGAACAGGGATTAACTTAATTTTGTTTGGTCTTAGGAGCAGTGACTAGAAGCTACAAAAAGACAATTAAAATAAAAGACAATTCCAGGTTTGATGTCAAGGGAAACTTTCTTATAATTAAAAATTGCCCCCAAATGGAATGGGATGCCACAAGAAGGGGGAGGTTACCCTTATTATAGGTTTTCAAAGAGAGGTTGAATGGCCTTGTGTTAAATAAGCTTACAGTGGGGATTACTATTCAAGTATGGGTCAGACTAGATGGTTCTTGGGGTCTCTCCTAACTCTCAGATTGTATGTTTTTTTGAAGTGATGTACACATGATTATATAGAGAGTGAGCATCAGGACCGGGACTTGAACCCGGGTCTTCCTTATTTAATCTAAAACTTTAATCCATTATCTTATGCTAACTTTCTGCCATATGAACTCATACTACCCTTGGATACTCAGTACTATAGTAACTCTAAATAGAGAGGCTGCAATTAATTATAGATTTGAACTACACATAGCTATCTAGAGCAAAGCTTCTTAAACTGTGGGCTGAGGCCCTGTGTGGGGTCACGCAAATCAATGTGGGGCCATGAAAAATTTGACAGCAAATGCTTGATTTGTATACTTATTATATATACCTATAATGCCCAGGGTCAGGTGAAAATTTCTCTGGGGAAAAGGGCTCATGCATGAGTGGAAAAAGTTGAAGAAGTCCTGATCTAGAGTATAGAAAAATAGCAGAAATGAAGATCTACGTCATAGTCAGTATTTTTCAGTAAGTGGATAGTTTTGTCCTTTTAATACAATAGTGAATTCAATGTTATACTTAAAATTAGCATGGCTACTTCTAAATGAACTTGGCCAATTCTGTTCTTTTCCATTAGATTGATCAGGTCATCCATCCTTGATTTGCATTCTTTCTTCCAGATCCTCAGGAAGAATGCTGAATTTCCCCAGGCTCATCAGGAATCATGAACTGGCATTCCTGAGTCATAGGTCACCTTTGTTTACTCTCAGCAAAGCCCTCCATGTTTGGAGCTGTCAGTCAGTAACTTTCTATGCTACCATGTGAGTGGAGGGCTGTGAGGTACCATTTTGAAATAAATTTTAAAAAATCCTGAAAGGCCCTTGAGCCCATTTAGAATATGCGCTGATGAAGAAAAACTGCCTCCAAAGGAGCTGCCAAAGTCTTGAGTAGACAAAGGGGAACACAAGGAGGGGCCATGGGAATATGAGATGATCCAGTTAGCAAAGATGTGGCTTTCAGGTCACCAACAGGCAAGCTCAGGAAGGAGACGTTTGCTTGTCTTTGCAAGGACAAAAGGAGTCAGGGAGCTCGTTGTCTCAAAGGGACCTGGAGATTTTGAGAGTACTACCAGAATAGTCTGTGTCAACAGTATGGTCTGGTAACCATGAAAAAGAGTCATATCACTGAGGAATAAAAGATATTTCTTCTGTATCCTGACATGGTTAGAAAACATCTTGAATATTGTCTTTGGTTCTAGATATCATGGTTTAAGGACACTGAAAAATGGGAGGTTATCCAAAGGAGGACAAACAAGATGGTGGTGGTCCTTGTATCTATGCCATATGAAGATATATTACAGGAACTGGAGATGTATCGCCCTTCCCATCTCTTCAGGTCCTTGAAAGACCATCATGTGAAAGAGGGATTGTACTCATTCAACTTGGCACCAGATAGAAGAACTAAGAACTATTAATAGGTAGAAGCAACAAAGAGGCAAACTTGAGCCTCATATAAAGAGAAACTTCCTGCCAATTAGAATTATTCATAAATGGAATGAGCTGCCTCAGGAGGTATGCTCTACAGGGGACTTCTACCTCACTGGAAACTTCAAATAATGTTGCTGTTTATCCTTCTTTTTCTTATCTTTTAAAATTTTATGTATTTTTAATTTATGTATGAAAACAAGCATTTCCATAACATAGTAAAGGCAAAAAAGGTGATTACACATGTAAATGCAAATCTATTATGTACAACTTGCTACTACTTTAAAATATATAATAAATTTATCATGTAAATTTCTTTTTTTCTTTTTTCTTCCCTTTCCCTTGCCCTAAAGATGCTTACAATTAGACAAAAATATGTGTATGTGTGTGTATGTGTGTATGTATGTATCTATGTGTGCATACATATATACTTGTAGGTGTATTGTGTAGGTATACATATGGGTGTATGCAAAATTATTTTATATATACTTCTATTTATTAGTTCTTTCTCTGGATGTATACAACATCTTCCTTCATATGTCTTTTGTAGTTAATTCAGGTATTTATAGTAGTCAAAATGACTAAGTTGCTCAAAGTTGTTCTTAAAATATTATTGCTATCATTTTATACAATGTTCTCTTGGTTCTACTAATTTTGCTCTTCATTATTTAATTCAAGTTTATCCATTTTTTAATAAAATCAGTGAGTTCATCATTTCTCATAGAAAGTAGAATTTCATCATGATCATATACTTCATTTTCAAAGAGCAATGATGACATCACAGGGGGATGTCTTGACTTGCATGGGAATTGGATTGAAGTGAGGCAGAGTCCCCCAAAGTCATTGGCTTCACTTTCTCTTCCAGAGTCATCAAAGTGCAGTGGCAGGACAAAAGTCAGGATGACAGGTGATGGCCTGGGATGCATTGAATGACCCTGGAATCTTTGATGTCTGACCAAGCTCTAAGCATTCAGCAGCACCTCCTTCAGGTGCCTCTATGGCCATTGCAACAAATTGTTATCATCCATCCATTTTGCCAGGTGAAGTCTTCACATGCGTGAGGTAGACATTCCCCTAATTCACCTACAAGTAAGTGTGAGGCCTGTTGGTTACCCTCACCCTGAGTTAGCCTATTTGCCAAGACAGTTTTACCAGGGTGTGGCCACTGCATGTGCTACAGCTTCTTGGAGAGATGGATGAGAATTGGGAGAAAGGTGGACACCATAAGTAGATGACCAGCCTTGAAAAGTGGTCAGCAAACTCTGACACCAGAGATGCTAGTCCTTCCTGAACACCCCATATTCCATAATGACAACAACAATGACAATGGCTACAGCAACAACAATATTTAACATTTATATATCACTTAAAGGTCTACAAACACTTCAAATATAATAACTTATTTTATCCTCACAACAACCTTGGGAGGTAGGTACTCTTGATACCTTCATTTGATAGATGACAAATCCAAAGCCAACAAAGATTAAGTGAATTGCCCAGGATCATAGAGGTAGGCAATATCTGAGACTTCATTTCAAGTGAGACCTTCCTTACCCCAGGTTTAGCACTCTATCCACCTTGCTACCTAGCTGCTTTTGCCTTTAAGCAAAGACTGCATAGCCCCTCATCAGGTACCCTGTAGACAGAATTATTATTTTTTTATGTAAGTTGGAACACAACAATTCCTTCAAATTTTAAAATGTTTTCAACCTAAGTTATTGTTGAGAAGAACCAGTATGAATTCTAAAAATGTAAAGGAATCAGCTAGTTGGAGCATTGTAAGAGGAGGTTAGTGAAATGTAAAACAGGTTGAGGTTGCAGGCTCCGTGCGCAGTCAATGGGAGAACCTGGGGTGCTGTGACTGATTTCAAATAAGAATCTGGATCTGAGCCAGGAATAATAGCTGGGGCCCAGCAGTCCTTGGGAGGGAGAAAGTAGAAGGGGAAAGAAAATTCATGAGAGCCTGAGGGACTTTGAAAAGCAAGAAGCAGTTAAGTACCATCAACTCTAGAGGGCCCTACAAGAGGTAAGAGCTTCTCCAAAGATGAGTTATATCAGGGGGGGGTCAAGCGAGGTTGAGTCAGCAAGAACTTACAATTCTCTGGCATTTGGGGATATGAAAAACAGAAAAAGTGTTCTTGCATTCAGGGGTCTCAGATAAGCCCTGAAAAGTGAGGTTGGCTTTACCTAGCTTTGATCTAGGCCTTCCTTTCACACCCTGGATAGGCTCCAGACCATGTTTCTAAGCAGGTGTCCTCCCCTGCTTCCTGACATCTATTCAGGTAAGGTTTTCCCTCATTTGAATGCTCCTCCAAAGAGGTACTATCTTGTTTGTCTTTGTATGCAGACCTCATGCTTAGCACTGTGCCTGGAACATGGTAAATGCTTATTTAAAATGCTATTTCCAGGGCAGCTAGGTGGCACAGTGGATAGAGCACCGGCCCTGGAGTCAGGAGGACTAAGTTCAAATCCAGCCTCAGACACTTAACAATTACTAGCTGTATGACCCTGGGCAAATCACTTAACCCCAATTGCCTCCCCAAGAAAACAAAATAATGCTATTTCCCTGTCTAAATGGGAGCCAATATACCAATGACTTGGTATGTATGTATTTATGTACATATGCATGCATGCATGTATGTATTGTTGTTGTACTTTGTTCTTTGTTTTTGAAGAGGGTCATGGTATTGGGGTGATATCATGACTTGCACTAAATTCGATTTAAGTAAAGGAGGGCTGTCCAAGGTCATCAACCTCACTCTCCTCCAGAGCCATCTGGGTCCAGTGACAAGATATACACCAGGACAACTGGAGATGGCCCCGGGGGTTTAAGGCAAATGGCGCTAAGTGACTTGCCTAGGGTCACACAGCTAGTAAGTGTCTGATGTGAGATTTGAATTCAGGTCCTCCCAACTTCTGGGCCAGTGCTCTATCCACTGTACCACCTAGTGGCCATGAAAGTATGCATGCATGCATGTGTATGTATATGTCTACATATAGGCTATAAACATGTGTGTGTATGCATTCATACACACATATACACATATTTATACATGTGTGTATATATGTATTAAATGGAAGGGAATCTGAGAGGACGAGAAGTTAGTAACTGGAAGGACTAGGAAAGGTCTCCTGAAGAAAGTGGGACTGAAGCTGAGTCTTGAAGCTGGGACACCAAGATGCACAGGTGAGGAGTGAGAGTATTCTAGGTATTGGGGATAGCCAGTGATAAGGTATGGGCAGGCAATGCTGTGAAGAATAGAAAGTAGGCTGGTGTAGCCATGTGGTTTATCACATGGAGAGAAGATAAGTGTAACCAAACTAGAAAGGTATAAAGCGAACCAGCTGTAAAAAGCCTGACATGTAAAACAAAGGACTTTCCATGTACACAAGAGGAAGGCACTAGAGTTTATTGAGTCAAGAATAGCACAGGAAAATTTGTGTTTTAGAAATACCACTTTCGTGTTGAGTAGAGTCAATCAAGAGTCAGTCAATAAGCATTTATTATGCACCTACTCTATGCTAAGGACTACGAATACAAAGAAAGAGAAAGAAGCTCACAATCTACTAGATTAGAGTGGGGAGACATGATTCAGGGCAACCAATTAGAAGGCTGTGGCAATAGTACAGGCAAGGTATGATGGGATAACGAAATAGAGCAGTGGCTATGAGGCTGGACAAAGGGAGAAATATACAAGAGATATCATAAAGGAAGAAAGAACAAGGTTTGCCAATAGTTGTATATTTGGGGAAATCAAGAGTGAGAAATCAAGGATAACACCACGGTTGTGAACCTGTATGATTGGAAGATTGATAGGAAGACAGAAAGATTTGGGGGAAAGGATAATAAGTTCTGTTTGAGACATGTTAGGCTTGAGATGGCTATGAGATATCCAATTCAAAATATTCAATAATGAGTTAATGATGTAGGAATGAGCTAAGGAGAGAAAAGAAATCTGTTTACATGGATCTGGGTCATCTGCATCAAGATGATCATTAAACCCATTGGAGCTAATAAGATCATTGAGAGATAGCACAGAATTAGAAGAAGGTAGGGGCAGATAGGTGGCATGGTGGATACATCACTGGCCGTGGAGTCAGAAGGACCTGAGTTCAAATTTGGACTCAGAAACTTGATGCTTACTAGCTGTGTGACCCTGGGCAAGTCACTTAAGTCTAATTTCCTCACCAAAAAAAAAAAAAAAGAATTAGAAGGTCCAATATAGAGCCCTGGTGGATACTCACAGTAGTCATGGCCTGGAAAAAGAAGAAGCAAAGAGACTGAGAAGTAATTAGATGAAGAAGAATAAGGCAAGGACAGTGACCCAAAGAAAAGAGAGAGTTTCCTAGAGAAAAGGGTGCTCAACTGTGTCAAATGCTTTCAGAGAGGTCAAGAAAGAAGAGGAATGAGAGCAATCCATTAGATTTTGTAATTAAGAGATCACTTGTAACTTTGGAGAGAGGAATTTCATTCAAATTATGAGAACAGAAGTCAGATTTAACAGTTTAGAAAAGTGAGAGGAGAGGAGAGGAGGCATCAAGGGTAAGGAGCTTTCTTAAGGAATTTAGGCAAGAAGAGAACACACACATAATGATAGGTAGTGTGGATTGAGTAATGGATTTATTTTAAGGATGGAGAAAAGACAATCATGTTTGTAGACAGCAAGGAAGTAGACAATATATAAGAAAGATTAAATGTAAGGGAGAGAGTATAGATGATAGTGGGGGCAATCTGCTGGGAAAGACTAGAGGGACTGAATAGATTGAGGATTTATGTCATGGGGTTGGCATTGGAAAGAAGATAAAGGCATCCTGGAGTTTGTGACCATGTAGGTGAAATGTTTGTGGGTAATGACAAAACCCCATGACTTACTCCTCCATTCCACCTCAGCTACATGATGTTTAAGCATTCCAGTTATGTGAATTGAACTGATTGAGGAACTGGGACACTGGATCTTTAGAGGAACTTCAATATGCATGTTGAAGGCTCCTAATATAATATCAGAAGTTGAGGTAGCTAAAAAGACTGTGTGCTAACCATTTAACTTCTTGAGAAAGGAAGGAAGATGTGCTGATGGGTAAAGACAGAGTCAGTAGGATCTAGTTTGGATGAAAAATATGAATGATATAAGGAAGAATATTAGGATAATAATGATGAAGAGAACAAGCATTTATTAAGTACTGATTAAGCACTTTACAAATATTATTATATTTGATATTCATAAGAACCTTAGGAGTTAGATACTATTATTATCCTCATTTTACAGTTGAAGAAACTGAGGTAGGTAGAGATGAAGTGACTTTCCTGGGACTATACAGGTAGTAGATACCAGAGGCTGGATTTGAACTCAGGTCTTCCTGACTCCTAGCACACTGCTCTCTATCCACTGTACCATCTACCTTCTCAAAGGAGGAGATCATGAAATATGATGGTGGTAGAGGGATATTTTGAAAGTGGCAGTGTGCATCAAAGAGTGTCATGACTCCTTAACTTTAAGTAGAGTGAGAAACTATAAGAAAAAATTTAATTAGTAATGGAAAAGAGAAGTGAAAGGAACTAGTACCATGAAGAGGGAACTAGGTCTTAGTGAGTGCCAGAAGATAGAAGAAATGAGCAAGGAAGGTGTTTAAGATGTAAACAAGTTCATTAATTATGGAGCAGGAAATCCAGAGAACACGCCAGTGTTGAGCTGTACAAATAAACACACACTATACTCTATGTATTGTTGTGTATATGTATAAGAATATATGTACATACACACATAAACATATAATCTATATAAGTAATAGTGACTGCCCTGGTCCACATTGCCTGAAGGTCAAGTACTTTACATTTAACCTCTCTCCTACAATACTATGGCATCCTTAAAGGGGTCTGATAAACAGTCTCTCTATCATTAGCTCAAGCTCTCACTGAATATATTTCCAAAATTTTAGGGGCCAGTCTCTTGTACTTCAGTTGTATTTAACAGGTAATGGAGTACCTTTTATAAAGGAATATTTACTCCAAATTCTTAACAAAAACAAACATTCCCTCCCCCCAAATCTGGGACACATCACCCTCCAAAAAAACTTGAGGGATCTAATTTTCCCCCTTATACCATCTCAATCTCAGTAGAAGGGAGGGTTATTAGATTCACAGCTTAACTCAGTTTCAATATTGAATAGTCCCACCAAGGTCTAAGTCTGAAGGTCATGTGGGCTTAAATCTCTGTACCCTAGCTTTTCTGGGCTTCTTTGCTGGGCTTTGAGAAGCATCTAAACTGGAATCCCTATTCAAATTCCCCATGACTGGAACTCCCAGATCCAGGGACCCCATACCTTACATCTAGAGCTAAAAAAGGACAAAGGAAATAGACCCAAACTCCAAATCTGATTCTAGGGGCCACAGGGAAAAGGTAAAGAGATCCCTTCCTCCATACCCAACTGAATGGATGGTGCCTAAGATTCAGGGGAAAGGACCATTATCTATGGGTTTTACCAGAAAGAGCAAGATGCCCAGCTTGGTAGTTTTTTTTTTTTTTAATGGGGCAATGAGGGTTAAGTGACTTGCCCAGGGTCACACAGCTAGTAAGTGTCAAGTGTCTGAAGCCAGATTTGAACTCAGGTCCTCCTGAATCCAGGGCTGGTGCTTTATCCACTGAGCCACCTAGCTGCCCCCAGCTTGGTAGTTTTAAAGCCCGTTCCAACAAGAGACTACTCTCATCTTTGTGTAGAGGACCACAAAATTTTTTCTTTAGATGCAGATCCTTGTCATCTTTCATTTGGGTGTCTCTGTCTTAGGTGAGATCTGTGTATGTGCATGAGAATACCATTGAATATATTCATATATAATCTATGTACAGTTATATATATATGTGTATATATATAGCTTTATATATATATATATGTATGCATGTTTATCTTTATCTACTTGGAGAGAGAGAGAAAGAGAGAGAGAGAGAGAGAGAGAGAGAGAGAGAGAGAGAGAGAGAGAGAGATTTAAGCTCTCCTAGTGCAGATGAGGATAACAAAGAGTTCTTAATCTAGGATCCAGGTACTTGTTTGTTTGTTTTAAAAATTTTCAAAACTGTATTTTTTTTGCAAGGCAATGAGGATTAAGTGACTTTCCCAGGGTTACACAGCTAGTAAGTGTCAAGTGTCTGGGTCTGGATTTAAACCCAGGTCCTCCTGAATCCAGGGCCAGTGCTTTATTCACTATACCACCTAGCTGCCCATTCAAAATGGTATTTCAATATAATTTGTTTCCTTGTGTTCCTTTGTATTTTATTTTATGAAGTGAAAACTTTTTTTTTTTTCCTGAGAAGGGTTCCATAGGCTTCCTCAGACTGCTAAAAGGGTCTATTATACAAAAAAAGTTAGTAATCTGTGATATATAACCTGGATTCCCAGGTTTTCTCTCCAGAAGGGAAAGCAAGAAAGCAAGAAAGCAAGAAAGAAAGAAAGAAAGAAAGATTTCACAGACGTTAAAGCTCTACAAATGTTAACTATTATTCAGAGCTAGATGGATACACATGATGCAAAATGTGTACTCTCTGGAATTTAGCTAATTTGGCATCAAATACCACTCCTCTCCTCACAACAAGTTCCATTTTAGACCCCTTCTTGCCCACATGAAAGGTTAAACTCTGTAGCTCAGGAGGAAAGAGTTAAAGGAGCTGGGTTGGGGGTGGGGCTGGCACAGCTGGGAGCCATTAACAATTAAGGTCTGGACAGAAATCCAGCAAGAAGCTGGAGAGAGGCTGGAAAGGTGTAAAGGTGCCTGAAAAGCAGAAACAATTCAAGAATGAGTGAACATGCAGCAAAAACTTGAAGCTCAAAAGGTCCTGAAAGCAGGTCTTTCTAAGCCTTTGTATTGGGTCCAAATTAATGCCCTTTGTAGTGATTTCTTCCCTCTACTTTATCCTTTACTAAAACAGAAAGTGAAAAGGGTGTGAGCCTGCTAGGGGGTTGAGACCGATTTAAAATCCCTCTTCCCGCTCTTTCCCCTTACCCCCTCCTTCACCATGCAGCAGGAAAAAATGATGGAAAATTTGGATTCAAGTCATATCTTTGACCCTTACTAGTTGTGAGACCCTGGACAAGTCATTTAACCTCTTAGGACTCCAGGCAGCTCTCTGGGGTTGTAAGCTGCAAAGCAAGTTTAGGTATGCACAGACTGAAGAGTTAAGTTGGCTGAGGTAGATGAGAACATCAACCCACCCTCAACTTTATCTATCCACTGGTCTGTCTGTGTCAGTGCTATCTATCTACCTATGATATGATATGATATGATATGATATGATATGATATGATATGATATGATATGATATGATGTGATGTGATGTGATGTGATGTGATGTGATGTGATGTGATATCATCCATCCATCCATCCATCCATCCATCCATCCATCCACCTATGTATCCACCCATCAACCATCTCTCTCCATCTATTCATACCTATAAATGCATTTATATATTCATCCAACTATAATCCATCCATCCATCTAGCCATCTATCAATTTATCTCTATTTACACATATATGTTTCTATATCTGAAATTCATTATTTTAGCTATGAACAAGGGTATTTGACTGTATTGGTATGTATGTATGTATAATATCAGAATCCATACTCCTACATACATAAACACATTTACACATTTATAGATATGAACATTTTAGCTACAAACAAGGGCACGCATATACTTGTGCACACATATGTGTATTATAGTGCATGTGTGTATATCTTGTGTGTATGCATATATGTACATTTATGTATGTGTGTATAATGAAATCCTCCTCCATAGACAAAAACATATTTACACATTTCTAACCTGAAATTTCCCTATAATCCTATACTTTTCCATTTTGCCCACAATGAACATCTCATGACTCCATTTTCCTGCTTCCGCTTTTTATTTTCTTCAGTCAAAAGACACACTAATCATTTGAGGAATGATCTTATCCAGGGCACTGGCCCTGGAGTCAGGAAGAACTGAATTCAAATCAAAACACTTACTAGCTGTATGACCCTGGACAAGTCGCTTCACTCTATTTGTCTCAGTTTCCTCATCTGTAAAATGAGCTGGAGAAGGAAATGACAAAGAACCCCAGTATATTTGCCAAGAAAATGAAGGGTTGGCCACAACTGGACAACAGCAACAAAATCTTAGAAAGTTATATAACCTTTGTAAGTAAGCTCAGGTACCTTATCTGTAAAAATGGGTATAATAATTATTCCTACTTCAAAGAGTTGTTGTGAGGATCACAGAAAATGATTGCAAAATACCTAGTAAACCTTAAGGCACTATATAAATGTGAGCTATCAATTCTTAATAGAGGCTGTGTGACCATGGTCAGGTCACTTAAACTACTAACCTCTAACACTGAAGTAAAACTTTGGGGACTTTGGGGACACCCTGAATATATAATGGGCTTTGAAAACCTTAGTGTATTTTCATTTTAGCTCTTATCATCAAGCCATCTGTTCTAAGCCACTCATGTTACAGATAAGGAAACAGAGGCCCTGAGAGTCTCCCTCAGTCACACATGTAGTAAAGAAAATAGTCGGGGGGTCAGACCCAGGTCCTCTGACTCAATTCAGTTCTCTTTCTGCTATGACGTGCTGCCTCCTGAAAACCAGCCCCAGTGACCCCAGCCACTACTTATTTCTCTTGATTACCCTGGAAACCTATGGTCAAGACCAAACATAATGGCACTCACTCTTGTTCCACTGAACGCTTACTTTTACACTCACTTATATTCTCTGGTTATTTCATGCATCTAAGTCTTGCCTTCCCCAACCTATTACAAGTCCCTTTAAGGTTGGGTCATGTCAAATACTACCGGGCAATGCTTAGCACAGGGCTCAATGAATAATAAATACTTGTTGAATTGAATTGAGAACCCACTGGGTCCATACCCCTGCCCTAAATGCTTTGTAGGGAAAGAGAGAGCAGGCTCAGACCTAATCATAGATGTGGTCTCTGCTCTTAAGAGACTTAGGATCTCATAAAAGAGTTAAGACAGAAAAGTGCAAGGCTGACATAAATATGCAACACGTGAAAAAGCAGCGTTGAAGGAAAAGTTCAAGGGTCAGTGATAGAGCTGACGGATGGGGTGGAGTATGAGTACAACAGATCAGCGGGCAGTTTCTGAGCACTACGCAGTGATTTAAAGGAAGGAAAGGGACTTGGTTTGGTGGAACAAAAGGAAGGAAGCCGTCCCTGGCATTTAGGGCTCCTTTGGTGACAGATGTGGCCTGGGGAATAATAGGGAAGGAAGCAGATCCAGAGGGCCTGTTAGAGGTCTTTAAAGGCAACAGCGAGGAGATCATCTTAAGTGAAGAGTGATAGGGGTAACACTGGATGATGGGAATGACAGAATAACATAGTTGAAACTTAAACCAACAAAGGCAATGTGGGGGTAGGACAGGGGGTGAATTCAGTCCAATAATGAAGATCACCAATAGGTCTGTGACTTACAGCAGTAAATAAATAAGCCAAATCAGTCAACAAATATTGATAAAATGTTTACTATGTGTTGGGCACTCTGCTAAGTGCTGGGAATACAAATGTAGACAAAAAAATAAAGAGGCCCTTTCCTCAAGTAGCTTATATATTTTTCTAAGGGGCAAAGGACAACATACAAACAGAAGCTGAAAAGGGAGAGGTGAGTTTGGAATAAAGTGGAGAGAGAACGTTTGAGACAGTTTGGAGAGTCAGAAGCAGGGCCTGGAGAGGAATATGGTAAACCTATGCATTTTCCTTAAAATGGAGGGTCTGGGAGGAACCAGTCAATCAGAAGAAGGGGCCACAGGGGCAGAATCAACCTCCAGGGTGAGAAGGCTGTTGCGACATGGTGGAGAATGTCTGGAGAGTCAGGAACATATCCCAGAGAGGAATGAAAATGAAGTTATTTAAAACACAGAGGAGTTGGATACTTGTCCCTAGTCACACAGCTTATAAAGTGTCAGAGAGTATTGAAACACAAGATTTACACATGTGATACACATTATTTATTTGTATATTCATAGAATTTATGTATGTATATATAAATATGTAATATGCGTGTTTATATACAGGCAGCTAGGCAGCATAGTGGATAAAGCACTGGGCTCAGAATCAGGAAGACTCATCTTCATGAGTTCAAATCCAGCCTCAGACACTTATTAGTTGTGTGACCCTGAGCAAGTCACTTCACCTTATTTGTCTCCATTTCCTCATCTGTAAAATGTGCTGGAGAAGGAAATGGCAGACCACTCCATTATTGTTGCCACAAAAACTCCAAATGGGGTCACAAAACATCAGACATGATTGAGCAACAATAAATTATCTAAACTTTATAGATAGATTATATAAAATTACATATAATTTAAACATATGATTTATATAGGGCCTTAAGGTGACATAAGTATACAAACATATACATGTACATTCATATAAATTTACATATACACATACATATATTTTTTTCCATCTCCCTTCTTAGAATAGTTCAGTGTTGGTGGATACAAGACAGAAGACTGAATGTCCACAAAGGAGTTACAGAAATGAGAAGTGACTGGTCTAGTGAAAACCTTTGGGTCTTCTAACTGGCACAGTTAGACAGGATGTTAGCTTTTTGTTTTTAACTTTCTTCCTTCATATTACTGTGTAATATCTTCTCCAAGATGGTCCTCTTTCCTAGTCAACCTAGTTCCTTTGATGTATTTAAAAGAAAAACTGATTAGGGCTAATAACTTCATTTGGGTACTGGCCAAATGAAACTTCCAAAGGAAGTTGAGATAATGACCTGTGTTGATGGAAGATGCACCGGCACTATTGAAGTAACTTATCTTTGAAGGATTGAAGTAAGTGCTAGCCTTCCTCTACCATGTGTCCCCAAAGTCTTAGTACTGTTTCAAGCTTTGGCCAAATCAAAATAAATGATGTTTATTTTCAAGATTATAAAATGATCATACAATAATAAATCTAGAGCTAGAAGGGGCTTTTGAGGTCATCTAGTTATCCCCTCATTAAGATCACATAGGCAGTTAACAGAAGTCAGGATTTGAACTCAATGACTACAAGTTCTTTAATAACCATGAAAAAATTGAAATTGATATAGTGCATTAAAATTTCCAAAGTGATATACATACACACATTTATATATGGATATGCATGTATGTATATGTGTATAGGCATATATACATGCACATATACCTACATATATACAATACACATATATGTGTCTGTGCATATACATGAGGCAGTGGGCCTGGCCAGATGTCTTCCATCTGCCCCAGTGCTACTTCCTCATGTTCAGGGTGTGCGCCATTCCCTGCTGCCAACTCATCTCCAGGTTCCTCACAAGGCAGAGAAGCCAAACCTTTCTCTTACCTTCTGTCCTGTGCCTTCCATCTCTTGCTAGTTGCAGGGCATCGTCTGAGGGAAAGCAGCAGGAACCCAGTCTCAGCATCTCCAATCTGCCCCCAAAGAAATCGCTTCCATCTTTGCCAGCACACAACACTCCAACCTCCTCCTGCCAGCCCAAGCTTCCCTTTGGGATGTGGAGAATATCTGATGCAGAGAAAATCAATTCCCTTTGACCTCAGACTTTCCATCTCCTGCTTCACCTGTCCCTTGAGGGAAAAGGAAAAGGAACATTGATGGGGAATGGGACTTCTTTGTCCTGCTGTGCAGGTTTGATGTCCCACTTCTGCTCCCTTTCCTGCCTCATCTCCACCCTTCAGAGGGAGGAGGAAGAGTGAAGCAGCACTTCCCATCTGAGCACAGGACCACTGGCTTCCCATCTCATACTCCTTTGCCTCCAGCCCAATTTCCAACCTTCTCACATCTGGCCCAAACCTTCATATCCCAGTGATTCTGAACCCCTATTACAGATCACCATCCAGGTCTTCCTGACCACATACAGCACTCTAGCCACTATATGAGGTTAACACTCGCAGGTGTTTTACTTTACCTATGCAGATCACTACTCCCCCATGCCTCTTTATTCTATGCAACTCTTGACTATGGAAACCTATGAAACACATGCTTACCCCATAGTATGGGCTTCATAAATGCTATTGAATTAAATTCATTTTAAGGAAAGCTAATGGGTCCAAATTGGTACCATCCACCTAATCATGACCTTTAAGGACTTTTTTGAGCCTCCACTTTTTGGAGTTAATTGTCAATAGAGGGATCCTCAGACTGGAACATAAACTAAGAAATTTTCTGAATGTGTTTTCTGAAGAGTGTGTTCAATAAATGGTAGTACTCAAGGAAGAAGAATACTGTCTTTGGAGCCCAAGAATTTTGTTTAAATCTTGCCTCTGTTCCTTACTCTCAGTGGGCCTTTGTATAGTTCACGTAACCCTCTTGAGCCTCAATTTTTTCATCTGTAAAATGATACGTTTGGACTATAGGGCTTAGCACACTTCATGGCACATAGCAGGTGTTTAATAAATGTTGATTGATGGATTGATTATAGTAGATCACTTCTCAGGTTCTTTCTAGAATCATGATGTCATGACCCTATGGTTGCTCTTCTCAGCTTCATTTGGAATTCCATCTGAGAGTTGGAGAGCCAGTGTGAGAGGGGATTGAATTGTTCTCAGATGCATCCTCACTCCCACACAAGAGTGTTTCTTGTCATTGCAGACATATTACTGTAGTGCATAGAATTCCAAACTTTAAATCAGAAAACTTTAGCTCTGAATCCTACCTCAGGCACTTACTGGATAAATCACTGAATTTCTCTCAGCCTTAGTATGTTCCCCATACATTATGTTCTACCTTTGCACCTTTGTACAAGTTGTCCCCTATTCCTGTAGTGCTGCTTCTCCTCACCTGCTGCCTGGTGCATGGTAGGCACTCAATTTATTGAATTAAAATCAGGATAATGATAATGTCCATAGTACTTTACTCTCTCAGAAGTTTGTTGTAAGGGTATAAAGAGATAATACATATAAAGGACTTTGCAAACCACAGGGTATGTGTAGCTTATAGTGATGATGATAATGACAATAGTTTATATCATACTTCATTATCTGCATTCTGTAAATTTGCTTTTAAAAATCTATTTGGATAACCATATTTCAAGATCATTTTTTGTAATTCCAAACATTTGATTTTATGTGTTCAAAAGCATTATTCTTAAAAGGGGTTCTTGGGCTTCACCAGACTGATAAAAGGGTCTATGACATACACCCAAAAGGTAAAGAATCTCCGACTATGAGATATAGAGCTCTATGATCCTAGCGGTGAAAGGGATCAGAGCTAATGGAAAGGCCATGGCCTCTGGGTTTAGAATATGTAGGTCCAAACCCTAGCTCCAACACTGTTTGTCTGTGTAACCATGCTCAAATTCCTGGCCCTCTCTGGACCTCTCTTTCCTTAGATGTAAAATGAAGGGGTTTCACTAGAAGACTTTTGAGGTTCTTTTTAGCTCTGATCTAACAGCTTCCATCACCTCATCTAGGAAATGATTCCAAAGCCTAGCAGAACTTGAAGAGAGAGAGAGTGACCTCAGAAGTCATTCTCTAGCTTAGATTTTGCTCTCTCTTCTTCCTCCCTCTGTCTCTTTTACCTCCCCTCTTTCTCCAGTAATATGATCCACATTTTTAAAGAAAAAAAATCATTTTTAAAAGAAGCTTTGTGTGAGAATTTCCCATACTTTTTAATTAGGATGCCTTCTAACCCTGCCCCCCCCCCCAAAAAAAAAACCCTTCCCATAGGCCTGGGAGTTTCCTTGGGCCAAGAGGTCTCTGCTTTCCTGGGGCCTATTCCATGCCATATGCTGAGTCTCTGCTCACCCGCCTTGAGAATGTGACTCCAGAAGGCAGTTCTTAGAGTTCCTAAGCTTCTCTTTGACTTGATGGTGATGGTAGGATGGTATAAAAATAGCCTTCCCATTTCTGAGTCACAATCCCACCCCACCCCACTGAATGCTTTCCTAAAATTGGTCTGAAATTCGTCAGTCTCCCCAGATCTCTCTCTCTCTCTCCTTGTCTGTCCCACATACCACACTTAGCTCAGTGAGCTGAGTCTCCTTGCCTAATGCCTGCATATTAAGAGATGTTGTCATCTTGTTAAAGACTGTGCCAAGTGAATGTCTCCCTTTGATCACTGGGGCACTCATTGTCTCTGCATACACAGAATGGATGTTGTCTCTGTCTATTGTTTCAGTGATAAGTCCATATCTGGGGAAGAGAAAAGTTTCCCTGCAGGCAGAGGGGTGGGAGAAGAAGTCTGGACTTTAACTATTTATGATCTGCCTTCTATGAGCTCCTCTCAAATTAAGGAGGGTAGCAAAAATGACAATGACATCTTGGCCAGATTCGTAGTATTTTCTCTGAAAGGGGCATATTCTTTAGCAAGGGTTGCAAAAGTGTCCTTTTTACCCCTTTCTCTTCCAGCAGATGAAATATTTACTTGCTAGGCAGCATCCAAAATAGCCCCTGTTCTGAGGAGCTGCACCAGCCCAGCCCATCAATGCACTGCTTAATTAAGTGTGACCTAAGCCAACTTGACTTGCGCTCCACATTAAATGCACAAAAAACCCATTTGAGCTGACCAGCCGCCGAAGTGGTACTCAGAGAAATTGGAAAGGATTTCTCCCAAATGCTTTCTACTTACTTACAGCACTCAAGTAATGGTGGAAGATTAGCATATGACATGACAGATTACATTAAGTCATGTCTTTTTGGTGCTTTATGACAGCACTATCACATTAGCTTCTTAGCACTGGCACATGGAGGCATGCAAATGTTTTCCGACCCTCTTATTCAAATCTACAAGCTGACATGGCAGCCTTGATATGATTATTAGTCATTTGAGAGACTTTAATTCACGTCATCAGATAACAGGTTCTGCTAAAAGGTTAGAGAAACTGTCTGCTTTTAATGAAGCCCTCAAAAAAAAAAATAGAGACCCTTAAAAAAAAAACAACACCCTTGCTACACAACCAAGAGCTTGGTTTGACTCTATTGACAAGATCTCCCTAAGAATGAACTTGAGTGGAATAGCTAAGTAGGCATCCAGACACTGGGAAATGTGGGCTGCTGCATGGTGGGACAAACAGTATGAGAGGGAGAATGGTTGACCTCCTTCTCTAGCTCTGTACAGCCCTCCTTTTTTCTATCTTTTATTCCTTCGTTTTTGCTCCTTTCTCCCTCTTCTCCTCTATACCACTCTGGCTCTGATTCTACTTTTTATCCTACTGTATTACTGGTGACCCTAAGATTTGCTCAGAATAGAATATCAGCTAAAAGGTCTGAAAAGCAAAATGCCAATTATCCCAAAGCATTCATTCTAGTTTGGGACTTAGCCTGGCAGCAGCTCCCTAGAATGGGTTAATGGTGTCTGGCCAGGCATGACATGCCTAATGCTTGGTGTGATGGAAGAGCATCAGGGTTTGCAAGCCCTGGTTTGTTTGCACCAAATTGGCTTTAGACTCAAATGTTTTGTCTTCTAATGTCGTGATCTGCACTTAGACCCCAGAAGAAATCCTGTTATCACAGAATACTCCTACGTCGATCAATAGAATTTGGCTCCAATTAGTGTGTCTTTGGAACGAAAGGGAACTGCACTGGAAAAAATGAATAACTTTTATGGGTATGGAGAGAAAGAGAGAGAGAGAGAGAAAGAGAGAGAGAGAGAGACAGACACAGAGAGAGAGAGAGACAGAGAGAGAGAGAGACAGAGAGAGAGAGAGAGACCTCTACAGGTAAGAAAGTTCTTTGTTGAAGGAGTAAAAGAAAACATTGCCTTTTGCCTAAGAAAGCTCACATATATAGAACTGGAAAACAAGTGTATTTATTTTTTAACGGACCTCAAGTTATGAATGATTTTTAAAATGTAGAATTTTCTCCATGTAGACATAAATTGATTTTGTTTCTAAGTCCACTGTTTTATTTAAGGGTGGGAAGAGCTTGCGTGTGCTTGGAAGAGAAGCTGATTTTAATTAATAAAAATCAGCAATCTAAAGGGGAAAATTTGAAAAAAATAGTTTTAATGGTGGACTATCTACTTTGTAGGGCAGGGTTCCTTAATATGCAGGTGTTATAGGCCCCCCTTCTCAGAATAAGATTTTTAAATGCATAAAATAAAATATATAGTATTATAAAGGAAACTAATTTTATTCAAATATGGTTATCAAAATATTTTTAAAAGCCAAATTCATGGAACCCTAAAATCCAATCACAGACCCCTTTAGGAAACCATGGATTTTAGATTAAGAACTCTGTTTTAGAGGTTTAGTATGCTTTTTCAAAATTCCCTCTGAAGTCTGAAGTGTTTTTTTTTATTTCTCTTTTTTTCTTTCAAATTCTTTCCTTATTCTAAGTCAGCAAATATTTGAGTGACTCAAATTTGTTTTATTGCTTTTTTTACAGAGATTCTCCAGTCCTTTTTTTCCTCCTAAAGTTTCAATTTCCCAATAAATTCTAATCTTTGTTTTCTTTTAGTGATCTGATTATTATAAATGTTGGGTGCTATATCAACTATGAAGATTTTTCTTTTTTTCAGATGAGATATTTGTATTGTATTAGTATAAGGAACATCTGGTGACAAAGTCCTCTAACAAAGAAGAATGGCACCTTGTAAAGCAATTCATAGTTTGTTTGTTTTTTTGGGGGGGGGTCCCTGGGATGCTAAGAGGTTGTGACCTGTACAGATTCTCACTAACAGTATGTATTTCATGTGGGAAATGAGTTTAGGTCATCCTAACTTAGAGTCCAACTCTCTATCTGCAATATATGTTGCCTATCATGAAGACTAGAAATAAAAATGCAATGTAGAGATGAACTGGTTCACCAAGAAATTAAGATGAAGAAGAAAATAAATTGTATCCACAGTAGAGGTGTTGGCCTGGAAAAGAATGAAGGGTGGGGGTCATGACGAGTGAGTTTGGTTTATGAGTGAAAATGCAACCAGTACTAGAAAAGGTTGCTAAGAAAGCTGTGTCACCCAGAGGGAGCCAGGTCTTAATGAAGGTGAGAAAGGAAAAGGTTTAAATGAAAACTAGTTTGTTACCTATGAAATAGGTATTCCAGAGAGCACAGTAAGGATAAGAAGCTTTAGAGTAGGATACAGAATGTTTGGGTTTGGGGTTCAGGGGGATGGGGGATAGGGAATTACTAGGGGTGGATAAAGAGTGTGAGTAAAAATAACTGGGGGTTCGCAAGCAGCAATATGGAGAGGGTATGATAAGATATAATTATGTAATTATTAAGGAATGAGTTTAGGTAGGTAAGTGCTTTATATTTAGTGGCTCTTAAATACCTTGAGGGTTCCTGGTGATGATGAACCAAAGGGTTTATTTTGAAAATTCCTTAAGTAGGAAGTGTCTTAAGCAGTAAATAAGATAATTTTCTTCTGTAATAAGCATGTGCATGTTTAACAATTGTTTTTCCATGATTGAAAACTGCTATGCTCATGCATATAATGATTTTTCTGTTCAGGAAGGAAATGAATAAACCTTTGGCCACTTCAGACTAAGCACAAATTGTTATGTTAGCAACCTAATCAAATCGATGAAAATGAATAGCTAGTTATGTTATAAAATATTTTCTTTTCTATTGGCTAATGACATATGCTGTACAAAATGATAAATGTTGTTTCTCAACCTTTCATCAAATTGTTTCCAAACCACCATAAGGGTTCAACATTTGTTCAAAAGGCAATTACCATTGGATGATAAGACATACACATACCCCGATTTGTGTTCTGTACACTGTTCTGGAGTACCTCCCTCATTCCCCTCTTACTACTTCATTAGCTGTATAATCATTTGATCAAGATGTTATAAATGTTTACATTCTTGCAATGCAAATGTCAGACTATTTAAAAAGCATGATTACTGAACATCTATACTACAAGCCACCTTGAAACCATCATGGACAATCACAAATGTTCTGCGGAAATAAATATTATATTGCCTTTCATAGTTCTATTTAAGCAACCTAAATTAGTTTTTCAGTAAGTTCCTATTATAATATAGCCAAAGGTATAAGAGAACAAATTCACATCTGAAGACATCCTTTCTTTCTTTATGAAGATTAGTTTATATACAAGCTTACAATTTAAAATGAAGCAATGTGTGTCCCTGAACATCAAGTACATTTGTGTGTGTGTGTGTGTGTGAGGCAATTGGGGCTAAGTGTCTTGCCTAGAGTCACACAACTAATAAGTGTTGTGTCTGAGGTCAGATTTGAACTCAGTTCCTCCTGACTCCAGGGCCAGTGCTCTATCCACTGCGCCACCTAGATGCCCCTCATTGAGTACATTTTTCATTTTATGTAGCACTTGCCATTGGCCAGTAGAAAAGTAAATGTTTTCTATCTAACAAATTATTGATTTTTCATTGATTAGTTAGTTGGCTATTTTTTTTAATTAACTTTCATTTCTCAGCAAGAAAACTATTTTCATACCATTTTTCACCATATATTTTTGTGAATGATCTTTTTCACTTCATTGTTTTTGAAAATCAAAATATGGAAATAAATTTTCTGTGGAACCCTATTTAAGACTATTTGTCTGAAGATGAAGCAAATATTGTATACATTTGTTCAAAGAAAAAAAAGACCAACACTGAAAATAAATTTATCCATGATTATTGTGTTGTATCAAACATCTAGTAAGTCTGATGGATCGTTTCTTTTATTTCTTAAGGGATATCCCACATATTTATAATTGTTTTATATTTTACATTTAGAAATTTCATGATTATAGGTAGAATCAATTTTATACTTTTAATTATATAATGCAAATTTTTATTTCGAGCTTTGGGGGCAGTGGTTATTATAATTGTAAACAATTCATAAATCAAAATCAATATCACAATGGGTATATTAAATTGTCCTGAAGGTTCACAACACATCCTGTTGTTGTTATTTTTATTGTTAATAGTCCATGAAACAAAAAACATTGGGAACCTATGAAGTAGGTTATTTCTATGGCAGTGGTTGGGAACAGGTGTTATCTGGCAGGAGGAACATAATGTCTGTGGAGTTGTCCAGAGAGTATACCTTGAGTCTAATGAATTTGTTGCTCAGGGATGCAGGCTCCGACAAGGCAGATGTTCTGGAGTTTTAGTGGCCAAAGAAAGTTGGAGTATAAGTGGAAAGGAGATGAATGTAAAGCATTCAATGAGGTAGAACCAACAGGACCATCGGATAACAAATTTAGAGTTAGATGAGACTTTAGAGGTCATCTTATCCAAACCCCTCATTTTACAAAAGAAGAAACTGAGGACCAGTCATGTCAACTAATCTCTCTTAAGGAGTATGTAGAGGAGCTAGATAATAGAATGGAGAGTATGCTGGACTTGGAGTCAGGAAGCCCTCAGTCAAAATATTCCCTCAGACACCTGCTAGCTGAGTGACATTATGCACAACATAACAATGTTGAGTCTCAGTTTAGTTATCCATAAAATGGAGATAATAATAGTACCTAACTTTCAAAATTATGGGGGAATAAAATGAGAAAATATAAATAAATAAAATAAATATAATAGATATAAACTACTGTATAAATGTAAGCTATTATTAACTAGTGGAGCTGGAGTTCAAACTCAGGTCTTCTTACTGTAAATTAATTCTTTCCACTGTGCCAGGTCTTAACTGATTGAATGTGGGTCTGGAGGAAATGGAAAGAGTCAAGGATATCTTTCTTCAGAGAGGGACATTTTAGTGGATGCCTTCTTGTTCTTAAGTCAAACTTGATTAACCTTCATCCTAAGTTATAGGTATTAGCAGTTATAGGACTTATTTGAAGTACTAGCAGTTCTTTATTTTTTTGCTCTTAGAGAACTTAACTCTCTCCTTCAACTCTCATATATTTCTCTTCCAATTTTTTGCCATTTTGACATATCAGGTTTGTATCCTTTTATTCTGATATGGCCTTAGTTCTCATCTCTTACAGATTTCTTTCTGCACTGTCTTTACTATTTTTTCCCTTTCTAACCACTTAATAAATGCTTGTTGACTGAATGAATGACCTGCTCTTTTCTCCTAGGTGTCTCTGAATTCATCTAACTCCTTTAGCAAAAATATCACTTGAACTCCTTCCAGATTTTCCCATCATCTCACCTTCCTTGACAGTACATTTTTACTGTTCATAATTCCTTTTCTTTCTAGCAACTAGTCTTGGCTATCTAAGAACCCTCATCAAATTTGCATTCTTTCACTTTTTAGCAGCCTACTAAGGAATTTAGTCTTCTTACATTTCTGAATTAGAGGAAATTTCTTTTTAGTATAAGTTTATTTTTTCAGGCTTTTTTGTTCATTATTATACTTCACATAATCTGTATTCTGCTAAACTGGCTCACATATAGTTCTTCACACACAGCATTGCATCTCCCATCTCAGCTTTGAACTGACTTTTCCCCTTTATTGAAATGTATTCCTTCTTCTTTGCAAGACTCATCTCAAGCCTCATCTCATCTCATATATCTCATATCCTCATTCCTTTCTGGGTTTTTTTTTTTTTTTGCAGGGCAATGAGGGTTAAATGACTTGCCCAGGTTCACACAGTTAGTGTCAAGTCTCTGAGGTCAAATTTGAACTCAGGTCCTCCTGAATCCAGGGCTAGTGCTTTATCCATTGCACCATCTAACTGCCCCCTCCTCATTCCTTTCTAATGGTTAAACTCCTATCTTTCATATTACTCGCTACACATTTGTAGTTAATGTATGTGAACACATTGTCATTTCCCCTTCCCTTCACCTCAATTAAATGTAAGCACCTAGAGGGCAAGGTCTGTTTCATTTTTGTCTTTGTATTTCCAATGCCTCACACATTGTCTAGTATCTGATAAATGTATAATAAGTGGTTATTGAATGAATAAATGAATGGATAGATGCATGGATCAGTGGATGAAGATATGAATCTTCAATGTAGGCATTGCCTTTTACTTTTATAGATATTTTCAGTCTCCTTAGCTGTAGCCCTTGGTAATGCATATTTCTTCCTACCTCAAACTTCCCCTTTTAAAAAAAAAATTACCTATGAATTCTATTCAAACCAGGGTTTTCCTGATTATGTTACTGGGTCAACTCTGCCACATTGGAAGTTCCCAGACGAGAATGTACCAAGTCTTTGTTATCCAGAGTCTGGAAACATGAATTAAACCTGAAAATTGTCTACAAAATTAATCAGGCTGTTAGAAAATCTGACATACATTCGCTTCTGCCTCATTTA